>NW_026882275.1:0-40836 GCF_032173495.1 Musca vetustissima
TACTCAACCATATTTTCAGGTCTAAAAATATACACATAGCCAGTGTTGCCAATTTAGCACTTTTAATGCTAGATTTAGCACTTTTTAAACTCGTTTAGCACCAAAAAAAAATTGATCTAGCACCTAGCATCTTTTTTAGCATTTTTTATTTTTTCTGAATATTTTCAAAATTTTCCGTTTATTTGGTTTTATACCAAAAAAATTTTCGATTCCACATAGACAAATTGATTTTTTTTCTAAATCGGTTGGGGCTACCCTAAAAAGGACACATTTATCCCATTTTCAATACCATCCTAGAAATATTAGAATTTCAAAGATTTTTATTCTAATTATGAATAAATAGGATATGAGGCGAATATTTCTAGGTTTTGCAAGCAAATTTTAAGAAATACAGATTTTATTATTAGCTATAAGCGAAATTCCTTCGATAAACTTTTTAGCACTTTTATTTGGCACTTTTTAAAATTTTTTAGCACTTTCTAGCATTTTTTAAACAAAATCTAGCATATTTTAATGACAAAGTTTTGGCAACACTGCACATAGCAAATGTACATATGTACATACATATATTCTTTCAGATGTATGAATACTTTGTATTCTATTACTCCGCATCCACTCGGACTTTTAAAAGTTTGTCTAACCTGTATTACTTCCATGGGATCGCATGACGTACTGTGAACATTTAATTAAAATCTGTTAAGTGTTTTTGAGTCCACAAACAATATATTTTCTATATACATATAGATTCAAATGCAATGATCGTACCATGCTCATGTTGTATATGCATCCTAACAGACGTCGCCCTTTCGAAGGAACATTGACGTGAAATTGAACGAACTTAAATATGTGATCTTTATCTATATGTAAACCGACTAACATCAATCCCTACACATGTCATTCTGCAAATCGATTTAAAGCAAACTTGACACACTCTATTTCGTATGCTGTACTCTTTGAAATTTAATCTCAATCAGACACCCACTGATTATTTAGTGTACAATCAACATGAGTAGGAAATTATGTATGGAAGCTATGAAGCTATATCTAAACCTGAACCGATTTCAACGAAACTTGCCACATATTAATTAATATTAACATCGGTAGGTTGTGTCTATCGGCCTAGCTATGGGTCCTTACTGCACCATTTACTTAAAATCGGACGAAAATATTTAAATGACATATATGAACATCTTAACCGATTTTCACGAAAATTATCACACATCATTTTAGACTTAATTCGGTACGCTATGTCAAAATTCGTCTTAATCGAAAAATATAAAGGGCTTGTGTGCTACATTAACGCAAACTCGAACGAAAATATAAATGGGAGCTATATCTAAATCTGAACCGATTACGCGAAACTTAGCACACGTGTAGGCTTACTTCAGTACGCTTTGCCAAATTTCGTGCAACTATGGTGCACCATTTACCTAAAATCGGTCGAAACTATATATGAGAGCTATATCCAAATCTGAACCGATTTTCACGAAACTTTGAGCACTTTATTCTAGACTTAATTCAGTGCGCTATGCCAAAATTCGTGCAAATCGAATGATTTTCAGGGGCTCTGGTGTACCATTTACATTAAATCGGACGAATATATATGGGAGCTATATCTAAATCTCAACCGATTTTCACCAAACTTAGCGCACATCATTCTACACTTAATTCAGTACGCTATGTCGAATTTCGTGCAAATCTAATGATATATAGGGACTCTTTCGCACAATTTACCTTAAATCGGACGAATATATATGGGAGCTATATCTAAATCTGAACCGATTTTCTCCAATTTCAATAGGGTCCTTGGCAAAATAAATGAGCTGTACCAAACAACATCCAAATCGGATTATAAATGCGACTTGTACTTAGTTTACAAATTAACATCAACAGACGGACGGACATGCATAAATCGACTCAGAATGTTATTCTATGCTTATTCTCAAAAGGGGCCATGGGTCTATCTCGATTTCTTTTGCCTGTTACAAACATATGCACAAAGCAGTAATACCCTGAACCACTGTGAGGTGAAGGCATAAAGAGGGCAAATGTGTGTACAGTATTAATTAGTGTATACAGTACAAATTATTTAAATCGCTTCGTACTCGAATTGTACGAATACTGTCATCAGTTAAGTGTACAGTACTAAGTAGTGTATACAGTCCACACGTATTCTGACATCAGTACCACTTTTTTGATTCTGATATTTCCAACTTTATCATTTTCCTAAAAACAAATTGGAAATTGGCAGCACCTACATAATGGTGGTTTGTGAACTTAGTAAACATCTGTGGTTTGTATATTTACTAACACTTTGCTATAATTGCCAATTCCAATTCTTTGCTATAATGGCAAATTCTGATCTAAAAAAGGGGCAATTTGTATGGGGGCTACTGGTTCCCCTGCCCTTATCAAAAAATTAAGTACCCTATGTTACCACAAATGTACTCAAAAATCGACTGTGAAAATTTCATGAAAATCCGTTCAGTAGTTTAGGAGTCTATAGCTAACACTGATCAAACAAACAAACAAACTAACAAACAAATAAACAAACAGAAATTCATTTTTATATATATAGATTCGTCCGATTTAATGTAAATGGTGCTCTAAAGTCACTGCATATTTTTGGATTTGGACAAAATTTGGCATGTCGTACTGAATTAAGGGAACCCCACCCATTCTCGATTTTAATTTTTCAAGATTTTTAATGGGCTGGTAAATCAATACCAATGCTTGTTAAGGTTTGTAACTTTGCACATATATAATTGAAGATTTAAAAGAGAAGAAAAATGATTTACAAAAAAAATGTTGTTATTGTTTTGTTGTTGTTTTTTGTAATTAAAGAAAATCCTTATTTTTGATGGCGGGCATGATAACTCCTTACTGGAACATCTGAATCCGAAAATTCCAACGGTGTTAGAAAGAGTACATGCCTGGCTCTCGTATGAACTAGGATTTTTGATTTCGCTCTAAAATTAACAAAATGGCGGACCTTTGAAAAATATTTTTGGAAAATCGCTTATAATACCTTTATAATACCCTTAACCACTTTGGGTTAATTCAAAAGATGAATCCTAACAGACGTCGAATTTTTGAAGGGCCATTAAAAGCTAAATGGATCCATAAACATGTCATTCGGCAACCTATACTAAATGGGGCAAAATTATGTAAATCAATTTGAAGCAAATATCTAAATCTAAAATGATTGCATCGAAAGTTGTCACAGGTTGAGCTATACTAATTTCAGTATGTTTTGTGCATATCTGCCGCATTTTAAGTTCTTGGTGCACATGTACTTAAAATCAGAAGAAAAAAATATATAATCTGGACCGATTTTTAAACTTTCCATATGCCGGTTATATTAACTTCAGTACGTTGTGCAAATTTTTCTGTCAATCGGCCTACCTTTGGGTCTGTGGTGAACCATCGACATAAAATAGGACGAAACTATACTTAGCACACGGTACGAAACTATATAGGAGCTACATCTACATCTACACCGATTTCAACTAAACTTGTCATACCCTATGTCATAGTAACTTCAGTACGTAGTGCTAAATTTTGTACCGATTGCAGTACGTTGCGCAAAATTTGTGTCAATTTTGTGTAACATCGGATGAAAATATATATGTGGAAGCAATATCAAAATCTGAACTGATTTCAATGAGACTTGCCAGATATTAACTTATATTAGCTACAGATCATTGTACAAAATTGTGTGGCAATCGGACAAACTTTGGTTCTTTAGTGCACAATTTACATAAAATCGAAAGAAAAAATATATAGGAGCTGTAATAAATCTGTACCGATTTTCACGGAGGAGGGAATTATATATGGGAGCTATGTCTAAATATGGACCGTTTTTCAGAACACTTAACACCCATCATTCTAGACCTAATTTAGTACGCTGTGCCAAATTTCGTTCATATCGAATGATATATATGAACTTTGGTACAACATTTACGTTAAATCGGACGAAAATATAGGGGAGCTATATCCAAATCTGACCCGATTTTTTCGAAACTTGACACATGTTATTCTAATAACCATATCAAGGAGTGTTGAAGTCCATCTAATAAGAGCACCTATACACCTCCTAATATGAAAACTTACAGCATTTCTAACAAATCAGTTGAGAAGATCTATAGTATTTGTAATTAGAATCCATGGAATTATATATCGCCCAAAGGGAAGATCGACATATTTCCTAATTTCCCATTTTGATCCACCGAAGTTTTTGATCATTCGAGTTAGTCCCACGTGAAAACTTCAGCAAAGATTCCGCCAAAACGTGAATGTTGTTTAACACAAAAACTACAATGCATACTGGTCGTATTTTAAGCCGACAGACAACAACAATATCAACGATGATGATGTTGCCGTTTTGGCGATTATGTTGTAACACAAGCAATACACCCACACTACACTAACACACGCATACATATACATAATTCACAAACACGGTTGTTTTCCTCTGTTGGGAGGCACATATCTAATCTGCAGATGAAAATTTATGTAGCGTTAGATATGCATTTCCCTTTTTACGTACATTTCCATAATACGTTGTTGCAATTGTTGTTCTACATGCTGCGTGTCCATTTGTAATTTTTTGTAGTCGGTTGTGATTCGCCTGCTTCCATCATAAACTAAATTCAAGCATACAAATGTCCATCAAAGATATGAATGAGTGCATGAGTGACCGACCATCCGTATCAGTGTATGGGGAATAGACGGATCTTGTCTTTAGCATTCATTCATATTTGTTGTTAAGGATTTTTCTTCATATTCTAGATGTGTGTGGAAGGTTTTTGTACCTAGCCCCTCCTAGGCTGGACATCAATCCCACAGATGAAATGAAGGAATTAGTGCAGGACATACGACACGTTTTTGCAAATCTCAAAACATGACCAAGACGACGATAAAAATCATCAATTTAACTCCTGTATTTCTGGTTGCTCCAGAACAAAAACAAAATATAGAATAGAGTAGTCAAGGGAACATAATTCTCCTGAAGGCTTGCTAACCATGTGTGCGTTAGCAAGATAAATGGGAAATATTACGAACATTTTAATAAAGCAAACCACAAAAACAAAGACAGAGAAACAAAACCAAAATCTACGTCAAACGTTTTGTCACAAATTAATGATGTTACAATGTTCAATGTTATTGGCAGCTAAATTGGGAGGAAACCTTTTGGCCATCACTACCGCCGCCTGATCTAAGCCTGGCAAACTAATCAGTGTGTTGTCGCTGTCTTCGTAAATTGCAGAGCCCCAGGCTGTTCAATAAAATGACACGTACTTGATTTGAAGTCACTTTGATTTACAAATTAAAAGCAGCAGTGAGACGTGTTTGGGCTTCATACCATCAAAGTCATGAATGGTCATGTGAGCGGTAAGTGAACGAGTGAATGATGAATGTAAGGACAAGGGGGTCATATGTTTTGTTTTTTGTCTTTTGTAATGTATTCACTTTCATGCATATATGTATGTATGTGTAATATGTTCGTGTTGTGTGAGCCTTATTTGTAGTTTAAAAATAAAGAAATGTCTTTATTTTCTAACATTAATAATAGTCATTTGTATTGTACTACCATTAAATTGCGGTAATTTGTATTGCCAGTACGTGGGTTTGGTCAAAAGTATTATTGGGAGGATTTTAAATGTATATATACTGATTGCAACTAAATGGACGAAATACATTTTTATACCCTTCACTACACTGTGGTACAGGGTATTATGTATTTGTGCATATGTTTGTAACAGGCAAAAAATAATCGTGATAGACCCATAGTTCCTTTTGAGAATCTGCATAGAATCACTTTCTGAGTCGATTTATGCATGTCCGTTTGTCTGTCCGTTCGTCCGTCTGTCCGTCCATGTATTTTTGTTAACAAAGTACAGGCCGCATTTATGATCCGATTTGGATGAAATTTGGCACAGGTCACTTAATTGGCCCAAGGACGAACCCTATTGAAATTGGAGAAAATCGGTCCACGTTCAGGTATAGCTCCCATATAAGGGTACCCCAATTTTCGGCATTTTGAGGTTATTTATGGTTATTATTGGGTAGCAAATCTCCCTACTAAAAATTATAAATATAGGTTCATTTTTCGGATAGTCCCCATATAAGGGTACCCCCAATTTTCGATATTTTGGGGTTCTTGAGCGCGTTTTTCAACCGAATTCTTTGTAATTTGGTTTTTTGTAGTCGTATATGGTAACAAACTTCCCTCTCAAAAATTATTAATATTCGCCCCCGTTTAGGGGTAGTCCACATATAACCCCCTTTTTATACCCTTCACCACACTGTGGTACAGGGTATTGTGTCTTTGTGCATATGTTTGTAAATATGCATAGAATCAGTTTCTGGGTCGATTATGCATGTCCTTCCATCTGTCTGTCCGTCCATGTATTTTTGTTAACAAAGGCACAGGTCACTTAATAGGCCCAAGGACGAACCCTATTGAAATTGGAGAAAATCGGTTCAGATTTAGATATAGCTCCCATATACATGTTCGTCCGATTTTAACTTATTGATGCACTAAACTCCCAATAGTGATCCGATTGAGACAAAATTTTGCACAGAGTATTGAATTAGGTCTACATAGTTATATGCCAATTTTTTTTGAAACGGTTCAGATTTTAAATAGTCTCGTCCGATTTAATGTAAATAGTGCACCAAACTCCTAATAGTGGTCCGACTAAAGCAAAATTTTGCACAGAGTACTGAATTAGGTCCCGACTGATGTGTGTGAAATTTTGTTGGAATCGGTTCAGATTTAGACATAGCTGCTATATATAGTTTCGTTCCATTTTATGTAAATGAAGCTCCATACTGCCAATATTTATCCGATTGAGACAAAATTTTGCACAGAGTACTGAATTAGGTCCCGACTGATGTATACGAAATTTCTCTATCTACAGGATATTGTAGTCCGACAATATGATACCCTTCACCACTTTGCGTTTAACGAGAGATTTTTCAATTATTTAAATCAAGTGTAGCAAAAGTCCTTCTCTAATTATTTTGGTCAGATTGGTTTTCTGTAACAAAAAAAAAAACGTATCGTTAAATTAAAAAATGTACCAAACTTTACATATATTTTTACAAATATATTCTACAAATGAGTATTGCATAAAGAATAAGAAGATAAACACAGTAAAGAAAAAATCTAATGCTGGAGGGGCCGACTATATGATACCCTTCACCACTTTGTGCAGATTCAAGAGATTATAATATGTAAAATATTCTGTAAATAAAAGAGATATAGAATCTTTGGTGGAGCATTGAAATGGAATCGGGAGAAATTATATTTGTGATCTACATAGATATTTGAACCAATAAAAAATCATACAAATTCCATTCTCAAATCAATGGAAAATTGAATGGCAATCGGGCAGACTTGGATTTTTTGGTGTAGCATTTGATTGAAATCGAGCCAAATTATGTATGGGAGCTATATGTAAACCTGGACATATATAGAACATATATAACAACCGTGGCATACACAATTTCGTATGCTGCAGCACAGTGCGCTGTCCAAAATTTTGCCTCGCTAGGTGAAACCTTAATTCTTTGCTGCAAATGTTGCATGATCTCAGACGAAAACAACAAAACTTTACGGACTTCAGCTTGTATATATATATATATATATATATTTGGACTTTGGTACAACATTAGAATTAAATCTGGCTAAAATATATATGGGAGCTATATCAAAATCTGAACCGATTTTCTCGAAACTTAACACACTTCATTAAAGATTTAATTAAGTACACTATGAAAATTACGTGCTAATCGAAAGATATATTAGGACTTTGGTGCGCCATTTACATAAAATCGGACGAAACTGTATATGGTTGCTATATCTAAATCTTTACCGATTTTCTTGTCATTGGACCAAATAAGTGATTTTTGCCAAATTTCATCCAAATTGGAACATAAATACAATTTAACATCTGCAGACGTGTGGACGGACACGCGTACATCTACTCAGAAAGTTATTCAATGGAACCATGGGTCTATCTCGTTTCTTTATGCCTGTTACAAACATATGCACCAAGAGATAATAACCTGTACCACTTTGTGGGGAAGAGTATACAAATATATTTGTTAATACCTATAGTTTCAAATGATAAGAATTACACAAAAATGTGTTACTAAACTCTTGTTATCATGTAAACCGGAAGTATACCATTTACTGCTAAGTATGGTATATGAAAGACATTTCCCCACCGAAGTTCATTCCACATAACCTACCCACGCATCATATCAGTCAAACGTTCTACTACTTTATGAGGAAATGTATATTTCCCGCTAACAATGGCCATAACTACGGTAGTAGCAGCAGCAACAACAACAACTATACCAACAGTTGACATTTTAAGTGTTTCGTGACACGTTGATTAACTTTCTTTTAGTATGACAAATGAACATTCGTCCAATGGTAAAGGCACTTACAAACAACCACAAAACAAATATTAATTTTCCATATACACGGGACGGGGCGGAACAGGACTTGCTACACTTCATCTTTGGCACGCACGCCCCATTGTCACAAAATTGAAATTTATTTCATCCTAAGGATATAAACAAACAGCAACAACAACAGTAATAATAAGAACCTCCCCGCCCACCATGTGGGCCAGCTACTACTATATACCGCTAACAATGGAAAACAAAAAAATTATAATACGTGCTGTGTGTGTCACTGTCAACCATTTGCCAAACAGTTTTCAAAAACAGATGTCAGTCATGAAAGTTATGCGTTTTCCCAAAGGCAAACCACAATATTTTGTTGGTAGCAAAGCAGCAAAAATATTAAAAAAAAGACATAACCAACCAACCACCTGTTCAAAATGTGGCTCTCGAGAGAAAAATGAATTTGTTATCAACAATACTTCATTGCTGGCCCGGTCTGTCCTTTATCCTGTTGGTATTGAGGCTGGACTGTAATGTTATTAATTATTCGTTTTTTCCACAATTGAAAATAATTTGTTTCCACAATTTGAAAATAATGGACGTTGGATAAGTTTTCATTAAAAACAAACTTTGCATTTCAAAACTTATTTGTAAAGAATTGTATTTATATTGTACTTAATTCAACACAATTGCTTATTTCCTCTAGAAGGTCAATTATTCACCAAATTTTTCATTCTATTTGCAATGGCCCGGACTTATACTGATATATGCCATAAATGTATATTCTGGATCTAAGTAAAATTTTTTATCGATTTAGCCTTAACCGACTATTCCTCCTATATTGACGAAATAAGTTCAAACATCACCAACATATTCCGGGGGTGTAATCTTGTTTAAACACTGCAAAATCAACTGTGTCACTTTTCCACAGTCCGTACTAAAAAATCGTGGGTGATTTTCGATGACATCCTTCACTTCTTCTCCTATTAGAACTACATCTACCAAAAGGCGAAAGTAGAAAGAACGTTATCAAAGATCTGGCTGAGACCACCTGGTACAATAATAAAGAAACGTTACAAGACCATCGGTCGTTCCGTCCTTAATTATGCAGCCACCGCCAGTACTCCCTTTCTTATTGACACACACTGGAGGTCCTTGCCAACAACTCAAAATAATGCACTACCAATTTCAAACGAATGTGTCCAGATAACGAGCATCGAAAACCGTCATAACCAACCAACCATCACACAGTGATGGTCACTTTATCCCCGCACACAACCGACAGGACATTAGGTGCTATTATGAAGGCATGGAAGGCGTCATTCCATCGGAAGTCAAAAGCGAACGAAATGCGATCAAATCATCAACAGACGGTCTCCAATGGCTATAGATGCAACATAGTTCTACTCCAACATCGTACTGGAATTTCGGACAGTCAGAGACTTCTTCCTACTCAAACCTGTTTGATCCTGGCACAATAAGAACAACAAAGCGACAAGACTCACGACACACACCACTTCAATACAATTGTCTCTGCGAGCCAACAAGTCTACTGTCCACAGACGTATGGCAAAAACAAATAGACGTGGCAAAATTTCCCCGGACACAAACTTCAAATCCTGATTCTTTCTACCTTTTTATACTCTTCACCACACTGTGGTACAGGGTATTATGTAGTATCCTCCGATTTTATGTAAATGGTGCACCAAAGTCGTTATATATCCTTCAATTTGCACGAAATTTTCCATAGAGTACTGAATTGAATCTAGAATGACGTGTGTCAAGTTTCGAGAAAATCGTGTCAGATTTAGATATAGCTCCCATATATATTTTCACATGATTTTAGGTACATGGTGCACCAATGTCCCTATATATCACTTGATTTGCACGAAAATTTTCCATGAGGTACTAACTTAAGTCTAGAATGACTAGTGTTTCGAGAAAATAGGGTCAGATTTAGATTAGCTCTCATCCCATTGCGTCGATTTAATGTAAATGGTGCACCAAAGTTTTGTGAAAATCGGTACAGATTTAGATATAGCTCCTATATTTATTTTCGTCCGATTTAATAGAAATGATGCACCAAAGTCCCTATATATCTTCCGATTTGCACGAAATTTGGCACAGGGTACTGAATTTCCTTCAATTTGCACCAAAATTTGGTATAGCGCCCTGAATTGAGTCTAGAATTACATATGTTAAGTTTCGTGAAAATCGGTTCAGATTTAAATGTAGCTCCCGTATATATTTACGTTAAATTTTATGTTAATGGAGCACCAAAGCCCCTATATATATTCCGATATGCACGAATTTCTGCATAGCGTACTGAATTAATGATGTGTGCTAAATTTCGTGAAACTCAGTTCAGATTTATATATAGCTCCCATATATACCCTCGTCCGATTTAATGTAAATTGTGCACGTAAGACCCAAAGCCTGGCCGAGTGGCACACAATTTTGTACAATGTACTGAAGTTACTATAACCTTTCGTGTGTCAAGTTTTCTTGAAATCGGTTTATAGCATACCATAGTTTCCATATGTAATTTCGACCTATTCATGTTTATTGTATACCAATTAATCAATGGGTGCCTGATTGATATTTCAGTGAAGCAAATAGCGTGCGTAAAGTTTGCTTTAACCCTTGCAGTGTTTTTGTCGAATTTATTCGACATTTATAAATACTCTCTTTCTTTGCGATTTTTCGGTTATCCTATGTAGAAACCTATGTTACTCTTGATGTTTTTGTTTTTGCTGAAAAACAGACGAACCTGTCCGAGGGTTAAAATTAAAATTGCTTTTTTTTCTAAACTCTGTGCCTTTATATGATTTTAAATACAAAAACTTAGATTTTTATTCCGACAATTTTTTTTTACACTGAAATGGTTAAATCTATTTACATAGTATGGAATAGTAGTTCGTTCAATTTCTTGTCGATGTTCATTCGAAAATGCGACGTCTGTTAGGATATATATGTAGAATATACCCAAAGTGGTGAAGGGTATCATATAGTCGGCCCAGTCCGACTTTACTACTTTCCTTACTGGTTTTTAAATGATGTGCCAAACTCTCAATATTTGTTTCTTTTGGAACAAAGTTTTGCACATCATACTCAATTAAGTTCAGTTTGATGTCCGTGAAATTTTGTTGAAATCGGTTCAGATTTAGGTATAGCTCCCATAAATACTATAATTTGATTTTATGTTAATGGTGCACCATATGTCCTGTTTCATTTGTACGATGTTATATTTAGCATATTAAATCGAGTCTAGAATGACGTGTGTTAAGTTTTGTTGAAATCCGTTCAGATTTAGATATAGCACTCACATATTTATTATTTCAATGCAAATGGTACACCGAGTAGTTTATGTTTCTTCGCTTTACATGAAATATTGCAGAGAGTATTGGATTGAAATCGAAATTTGTTGAAAGCGGTTCAGGTTTTGATATAGCTTCTGTAATGTACAAAAGCAATTAGTTAAGACCTTCTTAACTGTCTTTTGGTACGAGTAGTAGGAGAATTAGTAAATTCATACTATAACAGTTCTAGGAACTACAA
The DNA here is from genome assembly GCF_032173495.1 of Musca vetustissima. Classification (NCBI taxonomy): domain Eukaryota; kingdom Metazoa; phylum Arthropoda; class Insecta; order Diptera; family Muscidae; genus Musca; species Musca vetustissima. The sequence continues at coordinate 11,983 of NW_026882275.1, forward strand.
GAGAACTGGGAGTCGTAAGGAACTAGCTTCAGCCGAGTGGGGGGTTCGTGTCCTCTTGCAGCTCACTACACCTACTCTCTACATAAACAAAATTTTATGAAAACTCCCATTTAACTGAATCTAAAAATTATAAGAAAAAATATAGAAGAAAAGGTCACTGAATCAGCGTAAGGCTATCTTAAAAATCACAAATTGAAACCCCAAATGAAGACAAATAAACATGAGCACCTACCATATTCCGACATGATAACAATTTAAATTCCTGATGGTCTGGAACTACTGCCTCATGACCTTACCCAACCTTGGTCTTAATGGCTAAATACAATGTTGTTAAGACCCCTAACTCGGACGATTCTTACCCTACTTACACATCACCACCGTAAAAATATTTCTACTCAAAGCAACATGATTGACTTTATTTAAATATATCGCATACTATTATTTCAAACGGATTGTAAAGTACCTAAGTTCGAATCATACTCAAACATGTTTGTAGGAAGAGATTAAGTTGCATGTTGCTTGTAATTCCATTTTGACATAGATAAAATGGTTCGATAGTAATTATTAGCATCGACTCAATGATCATTAATTAATATAAATTCCAAATATTTTTTTAAAGAAACTCATAACATGCAACAATAATCTTGAATCCTCATAACTTAATCTAATTTTATGCTTAACCTTTGATATATGAATATTTAAGAATGTTGAAATATAAGATATAAAAAGTGGAAAAAAACTGTGGAAATTAATATTCAAAGAAACAAAGATTTAAAAATGTGACATATTAAGAACGTATTGGTAATCTCTAAAAATGGGTTTTATAACTTACCACTTATTTGTCGCTTTTGTAGATCTCCGAGGCCTCGTTGAACTTTCTGCAGACACATGTGGCTATATATAACAAAAAATTCTCCCATCTCCCTATATATAAGAAAAAAATTCTCAATCCATATGGTGGATCCAAGGTGTTTTGGAATAGGTCGATTTCAATTTTGGAGGTGGTTTAGTTTATTGGACTGGATATAGAAATACGTATGGTGTCGATCAACTTTGGCAATTGAGGTTATGGGTTGGGGGTTGCCAAAACCCAGATCATCTTAGGTTGTAGGATTAACACATCTATTTACGAAGTTCTCCTTCAGACACAGTATATTTGGCAATTAAAAAATTTAGTTGAATTTTGTCTAAATTTGACATGTAAAAAGTTTCACTTGCCATATTAAGAACATATTGGTAATCTCTAAAAATGGGTTTTATAACTTACCACTTATTTGTCGCTTTTGTAGATCTCCGAGGCCTCGTTGAACTTTCTGCAGACACATGTGGCTATATATAACAAAAAATTCTCCCATCTCCCTATATATAAGAAAAAAATTCTCAATCCATATGGTGGATCCAAGGTGTTTTGGAATAGGTCGATTTCAATTTTGGAGGTGGTTTAGTTTATTGGACTGGATATAGAAATACGTATGGTGTCGATCAACTTTGGCAATTGAGGTTATGGGTTGGGGGTTGCCAAAACCCAGATCATCTTAGGTTGTAGGATTAACACATCTATTTACGAAGTTCTCCTTCAGACACAGTATATTTGGCAATTAAAAAATTTAGTTGAATTTTGTCTAAATTTGACATGTAAAAAGTTTCACTTGCAAATTTGTGCAGCCCTCGTTGGCCATGTGGCTTGGCAAGCAAATAGGGCTAAGAATGAAATACAATATAATTTACTATCCAATCAATAAATTGTATAAATTTATTTTACCTGCACTGAATTTTTATAAGAATTTAATTATTATTCTGGATCGTGTTCAACAGGAAATTTCTCGGTAATATTGATCTGTATTTTATTCCAGTTAAAGATTACTAAATTAAACTTAATTTGACTCATAAAAAAAATTGGCTAAATTACCACACGATTTCTGGAATACTTCGTGAATATTCAATTTATTAAATTCGCAATCAAATTGCAATAATTTGCAACCAATTTATTATAAAAAAAAATTGTGATCAAAATACAATTATTTATTGTACAATTATTTCTTTATGTTAGGAAACAGGCTTTGATTAATTTTATTTAAGCTCTTACGGTAACTGATGTCGATTGATCAAGAAACACGAACAGAAAGATCGATGATATGTACAGAGAAATCAAATAGACTTCCTTCAACGTTTTGAGAAAAGAAGAAACAAAACTCACCACGAAATGTTCTAAGCTATATCGGAAAGCACAACAGAACATTAACGAAACTTTAGTACATTCTTCTCGGTGCCTTCTGTATAAAATAGATTTTAGACCCATGGTTCCTTTTAAGAATATACATAGAATCACTTTCTAAGTCGATTTATGCATGTCCGTCCGTCCGTCTGTCCGTCTGTCTGTCCATGTTAAATTGTAAACAAAGTACAGGTCGCATTTATGATCCGAATTGGATGAAATTTGGCATAGGTCACATATTCGGCCCAAGGACGAACCCTATTGAAATTGGAAAAAATCGGTTCAGATTTGGATATAGCTCCCATATATATATTTAACCGATTTAATGTACACGGTCCCTATATATCTTTCGATTTGCACGAAATTTGGTACAGCCTAATCATTTAGGTCTAGAATGATGTCTGCCAAGTTTCGTAAAAATCGGTCCAGATTTAGATATAGCTCCCATATATAGTTTCGTCCGATTTCATGTAAATGGTGCACCAAAGTACCTATATATCTTTCGATTTGCACAAAATTTGGTACAGCCTAAGCACTTAGGTCTAGAATGATGTCTGCCAAGTTTCGAGGAAATCGGTCCAGATTTAGATATAGCTCCCATATATAGTTTTGTCCGATTTCAAGTAAATGGTGCCCCAAAGTCCCTATATATCTTTAGATTTGCACGAAATTTGGTATAACGTACTGAATTGAGCCTAGAATGCTGTCTGCCAACTTTCGAGAAAATCGGTCCAGATTTAGATATAGCTCCCATATATAGTTTCGTCCGATTTCATGTAAATGGTGCACCAAAGTCCCTATATATCTTTCGATTTGCACGAAATTTGGCATAACGTATTGAATTGAGCCTAGAATGATGTCTGCCAAGTTTCGTGAAAATCGGTCAAAATTTAGATATAGCTCCCATATATAGTTTCGTCCGATTTCATGTAAATGGTGCACCAAAGTCCCTATATATCTTTCGATTTGCACGAAATTTGGTATAACGTACTGAATTGAGCCTAGAATGCTGTCTGCCAACTTTCGAGAAAATCGGTCCAGATTTAGATATAGCTCCCATATATAGTTTCGTCCGATTTCATGTAAATGGTGCACCAAAGTCCCTATATATCTTTCGATTTGCACGAAATTTGGCATAACGTATTGAATTGAGCCTAGAATGATGTCTGCCAAGTTTCGTGAAAATCGGTCAAAATTTAGATATAGCTCCCATATATAGTTTCGTCCGATTTCATGTAAATGGTGCACCAAAGTACCTATATATCTTTCGATTTGCACAAAATTTGGTGCAGCCTAAGCACTTAGGTCTAGAATGATGTCTGCCAAGTTTCGAGGAAATCGGTCCAGATTTCTATATAGCTCCCATATATAGTTTCGTCCGATTTCATGTAAATGATGCACCAAAGTCCCTATATATGTTTCGATTTGCACGAAATTTGGCATAGCGTACTGAATTAGTTTCAGAATAATGTGTGCCAATTTTCGAGAAAATCGGTTCAGATTTAGATATAGCTCCCATATATAGTTTCGTCCGATTTCATGTAAATGATGCACGATTTACACGAAATTTGGCATAACGTACTGAAAATCGGTCCAGATTTAGATATAGCTCCCTTTTATTATAGATTGATTATAAGTAATTGACGCACCAAGGATCCAATAGGCTGATAGGAACAAAACGTTCTGAAATTAGTATAACCTAACCTGTGACAAGTTTGTTTGAAATCGCTTAATATTTGGATAGAGCTTCCATATATATTTTCGCCCGTAAATTGGGCATCAAACTCCTCATGTTAGTCAGATTGACATCAAAGTTTGCACAACGTACAAAATTGAGCATAGAATTACGTAGTTGCGTTTTCTAGAAGTACAGACATAGCCCAACGGATGACCTATTTATATTTGTTTGAAGTCGATTTACATACTTTATGGATAGATCTAGGTAGATTCATATTTAGATAAATATCACATATTTTATTTCATCCAATTTCATGTTAATCGTCCTGTTTAATATACCCATAGTGGTGAAGGGTATCATATAGTCGGCCCCGTCCGACTTTACTACTTTCCTTACTGGTTTTTGTCTGAGTTCTTGTAATTTGTGCTCCAAATATTGAACGTTTCTACTACCGAGGCAAAAATTGTGACAGCGCACTGTTCTGAAGCATACTAAATGTGGTATGCCACGGTTGCTCAAAAAGGTCAAGATTTACATATAGCTCTCATATATAATTTTTCTCAATTTCATATAAGTGGTACACCAAAGAATCCATTTCTGCCCAATTAGCATGCAGTTTTCATAGATATCAGAATATTATGATTATGATCATTATGATCAAATACCTATGTAGATCAACCATTTAATTTTGCCCGATTCCATTTCAATGGTCTTCTAATGATGCAATGTCTGTTCTATCTACAGGATATTGTACATAAACCTTGTATCTACCCAAAGTGGTGATGGGTGTCATCTAGTCCGCCCCGTCCGACTTTTGAACTTCCTTACTTGTTGTGCTTGGTTTAAATCGGTACGTATTACTGTTCCTTACAATAACAATCTAGTGAGCAGCTCATCGTCCCCATCTAACTATTGAAGTGTCTTTACTGGGTTAGAAATATATTTCTACACGCCAATAATTTTTAAGACCATACACGAATATTTTAATTGGTATAAAGTATAAATGGGTCGATATAGTTTAGTATTTTGTCATAGCTCCAACTAAGGTTTGTCTTATTAGGTATTTTCGTTCTTAATGGGTACAAAGACTCCTGTAAATCTTTTGACAAAGCTTTCAAATCAATTATTTCGTTTTTCCAAACAATTTTCGTTCAATCTCCATATTATGAAGATTAAATTTTAACATTTTAGGAATCGATTCTATACGAAGTGTCTGCAATTCAGTGGGTCTTAGAAAATTAAAAAAAAATTGCAATTAAATACATATATCTATTTATTAATAAAGAATAAAATAATAAAGAACACAATATGTATTTCATTAGAAAAATCTACCATGTTGCTATGTACAAATTGCTTCCGACCAAAATCCTTTGAATTTATGAAAATTATGCAACTTCCCAACAATAAATACCCATACTTATGTCTTACATAATACCACCATGTTTTCGCATTTGTTGAGAATATTCGCATTATATTGCTCTTCACTTATTTACAGCGTACTTGAACATTCTCTCTTTATCTCCGCCGATTGGTTACCCTTGGCAGCGGTGATGCAACCGAGAGAAATGAACTCAATTCAGTGTCGGTGTTTACATAAAATTAAAACTATAAATCATGAAACGTAAGATGCGAACAAAACCAAAAACTTATTCTTGTAAGGAAAAGAAAAAAAAACAGAACATAAACTATTGCCAAGAAAGTAGGAATACTGCTTGTTAACGTCCTCTTAAAGAGTATTAAGATATGCATATGGCAAACTGATTGCAGCAATAATAGTTGCTGCTGCTACAGTCAGCAATTGTGGTGGTCTTCAAAAGAAGGTAAAATAAGTAATTATTTATAGCAAGTAAAAACGTCATTAATTTCACCCCGGCCGAACTTCGTATATCCTCCACCACGTGATGTGCATTCAAAATTCTCCATGTCGAGACTTCAAATGTATTTTATTGATTGACTATATGCAAATGGATAAACAATAAATGCAGAGTACTATTGAAACCTTTTGGATTAATTAAATGTACAAATTCGAAAAAACGTCCTGGCTTACAAAAAAGATTATTTTTCATCAAGACAACACGCCAGCGCATTAAAAGTGACTAAAGTCAACAAAATTAAGTACGAGTTGCTTGACCACCTCCTGATTTAGCTCCCAGCGATTTTACTTGTTCCCAAGTCTAAAACCTGTAAGGAAAATATTAAAGTTGGAAGGGGCCACTTTGGGTATATTCAAAAGATGAATACTAACAGACGTCGAATTTTAAAGGATCAGTAAAATAAAATTGGATCCATAACCATGTCATTCTGCCACCGATACAAAATTTTTCATTTGACCAGATATAGAAGCTATATTTAAATCTGAACCGACTTTCACGAAACTTAACACACATCATTCTAGACATAATTAAGGGACTTTGGTGCACCACTTACATTAAATCGTACGAATATATACATGGAAGCTATATCTTAATCTTAACCGATCTTCAGGAAACTTAACACGCATCATTCTAGACATAATTCATTACGCTGTGCCAAATTTCGTGCAATTCGAGAGATTTAGACTCAAGTCAGTACGCTTTGCCAAATTTCGTGAAAATCGAAATATATATAGGGACTTTGGTACACCATTTATATTAAATCGGTCGAAAATATATATGGGAGCTATATCGATATCTGTACCGATTTTCAAGAAAATTTATACACATCATTCTAGACTTAAGTCAGTGCGCTATGCCACATTTCGTGGAAATTGAAAGATATATAGGGACTTTGTTGAACCATTTACATTAAATCGGTCGAACATAAATATATCTAAATCTGAACCGATTTCAAGAAATTTTACACATCATTCTAGCCTCAATTCAGTACTCTATGCTAAATTTCGTGCAAATCGGAAGATATATAGGAACTTTGGTACACCATTTACATAAAATCGGACGAAAATATAGATGGGAGCTATAACTAAATCAGAACCGATTTTCAAGAAATTTTACACACATCATTTTAGACTTAATTTAGTACGCTGTGCCAAATTTCGTGCTAATCGAGAGATATATAGGATCTTTGGTACAACATTTAGCTCATTCTAGGCCTAATTAATTACGCTGTGCCAAATTTCGTGCAAATGGAATGATATATGAACACTTTGGTGCACCATTAAGTCTAGAAAGATGTGCGTTAAATTTCGTAAAAATCGGTTCAGATTTAGATCTAGCTCCCATATATATTTTCGTCCGAATTTATGTAAATGGTGCACCAAAGTCCCTAAATATTCACGAAATTTGGATATAGCTCCCATATATATTGTTGTCCGATTTTATGTAAATGGTGTATCAATTACTAAATTAAGTCTAGAATGATGTGTGTTAAATTTCGTGAAAATCGTTTCAGATTTAGATATAGCTCGCATATACATTTTCGTACGATTTTATGTAAATGTCCGAAGCCCTTAAAAATTTTTAGATTGTTAGAGTCTTGCTCCCATTTATATTTTCGTTCGATTTATTGTAAATGGTGCACCAATGCCCCTTTAAATTTTCCGATTGGCACGAAATTTGCTAAAATGTTCTGAATTAAGTCTGTTCTATCTACAGGATAATGTACAGGGTTGCCCATATTCGACGGACCCATCTGGCAACGCCATAACTTTTGACAGAGATCACATCGCTTAATGACATACCGCGTTTGAAGCGTCAATCCAAGCAGATTTTTACCATGAACCAATACACGCCACGCGAGCGCTCTGAATTAGTTGAAATTTACATTCAACAGAAGAAGTCAATTGTGAAAACTCAACGTTGTTTTAAAACATTAAAAAATGTGAGAAGTGCGCCTTCTAAGAACACCATTAAGCGTTTATACGAAAAATTTTCGATTGCTGGGGCTCTTTCTAATCCGAAGAGGCCATATAAAAGTCGACCAAGGCGATCGGCCGAGAATATCACTGCCGTACGAGCCAGTGTTGAGAGGTCCCCAAGAACATCCCAAAAACGCCGTTCTCAGAAGTTGGGTATGGGCCGGTCCACTTTACAACGAATTATTCGCATTGATTTGCATTTGTTCCCGTACAAAATTCAATTGACGCAAAGAATGTTGCCAAAGGGTCATCGAAATGGCCGAAGATGACGAGCAATTTTGGAAGAAAATTATCATGTCCGATGAAGCCCATTTCACATTGAATGGGACCGTAAATAAGCATAATTGCCGTTTTTACGCCACTGGAAATCCTCAGGAGATTCAAGAACTGCCTATTCATGACGAAAAAGTCACAGTTTGGTGCGGCGTTAGTGCGAAAACGGTCATTGGGCCGTTTTTCTTTCAAAATGAAAATGGCCATGCTGTTACCATCAATCAGGAGCGTTACCGCGACATGATGGCCAATTTTGTGATGCCAATTATTCGTCGAAAGCGTATGAGGCAGTTCTGGTTTCAACAAGACGGCGCTCCACCGCACACAAGTCGCATAACAATCGATTTTCTGAAGAATTTGTTTTCGGGCCGTTTGATGTCGAAAAGTGGTGATTTGGACTGGCCACCGCGTTCGCCCGATTTGACGCCGACTGACTTCTTCTTGTGGGGATATTTGAAGTCAAAGTTAACAAGCCAAGGACCGTAGAAGAGCTGAAGGACAACATTCGTGAAGAAATAGCCGCTATTCCGGCCGAAATGTTGGCAAAAACGATGGAAAATGCAGCAAAAAGGGCACAATACGTCATCAACGCCAGAGGCGGCCATTTGAGAGATATCATATTCAAAAATTGATGTAAACAAATCTGCTTGGAACAAATTAAAAGACTAACATTTCCAACTGCCAAATTTTTATTTTTTTCTTTGATTTTTTTTTAAAAAAACATCGGTCCGTCGAATATGGGCAACCCTGTATATAGCGCCTCTTGCATGTACCCATAGTGGTGAAGGGTATCATATAGTCGGTCCCGTCCGACTTTTTAGCTTTCCTTTTTGGTTTTGGTATGTCATTGACAATAAAGTGTCCTTTGTTCCAACTTCTTCTGTCATTTAATTTCCATCATAGAAAACCCAAACGAAAAACCAAAAAATACAAAAACTACATTTCGACACAGAATGAAAAACACTTTATTTTATATAACTAACTAATGTCAACTTCATTTATATTTGGAAAAGAAAATGAAAAAAACCTGATCTGATGTGACAGATGGTTCATTTATTTACTACTCTCTTCAAATGTGTTTTTTCTCGTTTCCAACACAGCCTATTATGCATAGAAGGACTTAATGGTATTCTTATATATAATAAAACCAGTAAGGAAAGTAGTAAAGTCGGACGGGCCGACTATATGATACCCTTCACCACTATGGGTATATTAAACAGGACTATTAGCATGAAATTGGATGAAATAAAATATGTGATATTTATCTAAATGTGAATCTACGTAGATCTATCCATAAAGTATGTACATCGACTTCAAACAAATATAAATAGGTCATCCGTTGGGCTATGTCTGTACTTCTAGAAAACGCAACTACATAATTCTATTCTCAATTTTGTACGTTGTGCTAAACTTGATGTCAAACTGACTATCATGAGGAGTTTGATGCCCAATTTACTTGAAATCGGGCGAAAATTTATATGAAAGCTCTATCCAAATATTAAGCGATTTCAAACAAATTTGTCACAGGTTAGGTTATACTAATTTCAGAACGTTTTGTTCCTATCAGCCTATTGGATCCTTGGTGCGTCAATTACTTAAAATCAAACTATAATAAAAGGGAGCTATATCTAAATCTGGACAGATTTTCACGAAACAAGCCAGACATCACCCTAGGTTCAATTCAGTACGTCATGCCAAATTTCGTGCAAATCGAAAGATATATAGGGACTTTGGTGCACCATTTACATGAAATCGGACGAAACTATATATGGGAGCTATATGTAAATCTTGACCTATTTTCACGACACTTGGCAGACATCATTGTAGACTCAATTCAGTACATTATGCTAAATTTCGTGCAAATCGCAAGATGTATGTGTTGCACCATTTACATGAAATCGAAGGAAATATATATGGGACCTATATCTAAATCTGTACCGATTTTCACGAAACATGGCAGACATCATTCTAGACTCAATTCAGTACGTTATGGCAAATTTCGTGCAAATCGAAAGATATATAGGGACTTTGGGGCACCATTTACATGAAATCGGACGAACCTATATATGGGAGCTATATCTAAATCTGGACCGATTTTCACGAAACTTGGCAGACATCATTCTAGACCTAAATGATTAGGCTGTACCAAATTTCGTGCAAATCGAAAGATATATGGGGAATTTGGGGCACCATTTACATGAAATCGAACGAAACTATATATGGGAGATATATCTAAATCAGCACCGATTTTCATGAAACTTGGCAGACATTCTGGGCTCAATTAAGTACGTTATGCCAAATTTTGTGCAAATCGAAGGATATATAGGGACTTTGGTGCACTATTTACATGAAATCGGACGAAACTATATATGGGAGCTATATCTAAATCTGGACCGATTTTCATGAAACTTAGCAGACATCATTCTAAACTCAATTAAGTACGTTATGCCAAATTTCGTGCAAATCGAAAGATATATAGGGACTTTGGTGCACCATTTACATGAAATCGGACGAAACTATATATGGGAGCTATATATAAATCATGACCTATTTTCACGACACTTGGCAGACATCATTGTAGACTCAATTCAGTACATTATGCTAAATTTCGTGCAAATCGCAAGATATATGTGGTGCACCATTTACATGAAATCAAAGGAACTATATATGGGAGCTGTATCGAAATCTGTACCGATTTTCACGAAACTTGGCAGACATCATTCTAGGCTCAATTCTGTACGCTATGCCAAATTTCGTGCAAATCGAAAGATATATAGGGACTTTGGGGCACTATTTACATGAAATCGGACGAAACTATATATGGGAGATATATCTAAATCTAGACCGATATTCACGAAACTTGGCAGACATCATTCCAGACCTAAATGATTAGGCTATACCAAATTTCGTGCAAATCAAAAGATATATAGGGAATTTGGGGCACCATTTACATGAAATCGAACGAAACTATATATGGGAGATATATCTAAATCAGAGCCGATTTTCATGAAACTTGGCAGACATCATTCTGGGCTCAATTAAATACGTTATGCCAAATTTCGTGCAAATCGAAGGATATATAGGGACTTTGGTGCACCATTTACATGAAATCGGACGAAACTATATATGGGAGCTATATCAAAATCTGGACCGATTTTCTCGAAAGTTGGCAGCCATCATTCTAGGCTCAATTCGGTACGCTATGCCAAATTTCGTGCAAATCGAAAGATATATAGGGACTTTGGGGCACTATGTACATGAAATCGGACGAAACTATATATGGGAGATATATCTAAATCTGCAGACGTCATTCCAGACCTAAATGATTAGGCTGTACCAAATTTCGTGCAAATCAAAAGATATATAGGGAATTTGGGGCACCATTTACATGAAATCGAACGAAACTATATATGGGAGATATATCTAAATCAGGACCGATTTTCTCGAAACTTGACAGACATCACTCTAGGCTTAATTCAGTACGTTGTGCTAAATTTCGTGCAAATCAAAATATATATAGGGACTTTGGGGCACCATTTACATGAAATCGGACGAAACTATATATGGGAGCTATATCTAAATCTGGACCGATTTTCACGAAAATTGGCAGACATGATTTTAGGCCTAAATTATTAGCCTGTACCAAATTTCGTGCAAATTGAAAGATATATAGGGACCGTTTACATTAAATCGGTTAAATATATATATGGGAGCTATATCTAGATCTGAACCGATTTTTCCCAATTTCAATAGGGTTAGTCCTTGGGCCGAATAAGTGACCTATGCCAAATTTCATCCAATTCGGATCATAAATGCGACCTGTACTTTGTTTACAATTTAACATGGACAGACAGACAGACAGACGGACGGACGGACATGCATAAATCGACTTAGAAAGTGATTCTATGCATATTCTCAAAAGGAACCATGGGTCTATCTCGATTATTTTGTTACAAACATATGCACAAAGACATAATACCCTGTACCACAGTGTGGTGAAGGGTATAAAAAAATACTCTGCTTTGCTAAAGAATATATTTTCATTTTAGTTGATTGAAAAAGAAATAAACTTGTTTGTTTGTTTGCAAAGGTGCTTGTGGAAATACAGTAAAATGTCGATATAATGAATATTAGTGGACACTTTGTTTCTATGCCTGTCAACTAACTACAATAAATTCCTACTTACTTAAATCGCAACACGTACTTTTCTTAAATTCGTAACCCACTGTATTTCTTGTCTTTACCCCTCGTCCTCTCATTTCATCAAATCCCCCCCTTTTCAAATCCTAAAACTGTTTTGGTGTTTGTCCAAATAGCCTTTGTCCACACACCCAAAAAAAAAAAACAAACAAAATCGTCAACATTGACCATTAAAGGCAATAAAACATTTTGTTTATTCGAACATTTAGCTGCCAACTTTGTCAATGTCCATAAGACGGTAAGTATTTTTATGTCAATGTGTTTTTCTTCTTTTTGCGTTTGGGGGTGTTCTGTGTTCATTTATTTGCTTCATGTGTCAGAAAATAATATTTCAATTGCCTTCATTGAAGACGCCCTTGATATCCATAATCTTAAATAATTTCAATTGATTTCTTCTTTTGTGTTTCATACTCACAAAAAAAGATTAAGATATGACTATGACAAGGAGTTTATTCTTCGAAAAATGTCAAAGTTATTGATATACTATGTGCATATTCCCAGTGGGAAATAAAATTAAAATTATTTTGTATTGTATGTTGAACATATTTATGTACATAGAAAATGGGATAAAGTTCTTAATGAATCTGATAGTTATAAAATAGTTTAGTTTGTATGATCCATTGATTTGTCTGTACTCAGCTCAGTGCTACCTATAAGAACTGTCATAAATAAGAAAGTAACTCGGTGGTACCTTTATATAAAAGCTATGTTACCAATTTAATATATTCCAATCCATATATTTCTGCGAGAACATACAGATCGGCATTATATATGTTCTGCCATCAGGTACTTCTGTTACCCTGAAATACAGCATTTTAATTAACTAAAGCAATGTTGATATGTTTTGACATTTCATAGTCTATCTTTAGCTATAAAACTGAAATTTTGTATGTGTGTTCTTTATAGACTCGAAACGGCTAAACCGTATTATTATTATGATTATACCCCTCACAACACTGTTGTACAGGGTATTATGTCTTTGTGCATATGTTTGTAACAGGCCTAAAAGAATCGAGATAGACCCATAGTTTCCGTATTTTTGTTAACAAAGTACAGGTCGAATTTATGATACGATTTGGATGAAATTTGGCACTGGTCACTTAATTGGCCCAAGGACGAACCCTATTGAAATCCACGTTTAGGCATAGCTTTTTTTAACTGAATTCATTGAAATTAAATATAGGTCAATTTTTTCGGATAGTCCCCATATAAGGGTACCCCCAATTTTCGGTATTTTGAGGTTCTTGAGCTCGTTTAATAACTGAATTCTCTGAAATTTTGTACATTGGGTTCTTATTAGGTACCAAATTACTCCACTAAAAATTATAAATATAGGTCCAGTTTTTCTGGTAGTCCCCATATAACGGCACCCCCAAATTTTTGGTATTTTGGAGGTTGTGATCGTATTTTTCGACCGAATTGACTGTAATTTAGTACGTCGAGTTCTTATTAGGTAGCAAATCTCTCCACTATAAATTATAAATATAGGTCATTTTTTTCGGGTAGACCCCATAAAAGGGTACCCCTCAATTTTCGGTATTTTGGGGTTCTTGAGATCGTTTTTCAACCAAAATTCTCTGTAATTTGGTTTTTGGTAGTCTTATATGGTAACAAATCTTCCTCCCAAAAATTATTAATATTCGCCCCCTTTTAGGGGTAGTCCTTTTTATACCCTTCACCACACTGTTGTACAGGGTATAGTGTCTTTGTGCATATGTTTGTACCAGGAAAAAAAATCGTTCCTTTTGAGAATTTGCATAGAATCACTTTCGAGTCGATTTATGCATGTCCGTCCGTGCATGTATTTTTGTTAACAAAGTACAGGTCCCATTTATGATCTGATTTGGATGAAATTTGGCACAGGTCACTTAATAGGCCCAAGGACGTACCCTATTGGAGAAAATCGGTTCAGATTTAAATATAGCTCCCACATATATTTTCGTCCGATTTTAACTTATTGATGCACCAAAATCCCAATAGTGAACCGATTGAGATAAAATTTTGCACAGAGTATTGAATTAGGTATAGCTGGTTATATGCCAAGTTTTTTTGAAATCGGTTCAGATTTAGATATAGCTCCGATTTAAAGTTTCGTCCGATTTAATGTAAATAGTGCACCAAACTCCCAATAGTGGGCGACTAAAGCAAAATTTTGCACAGAGTACTGAATGTATGTAAAATTTTGTTGTAATCGGTACGGATTTAGATATAGTTGCTATATATAGTTTCGTCCCACTTAATGTAAATGAAGCTCCATACTGCCAATATTTATCACATTGAGACAAAATTTTGCACAGCGTACTAAATTAGGTCATTGATGAATGCGAAGTTTAGTTGAAATAGGTACAGATTTAGATATAGCTCCCATATATAGTTTCGTCCGATTTAAAGTAAATTGTGCACCAAAGTCTCTAAATATCTTTCGATTTGCACGAAATTTGGCACAGCGTACTGAATTAAGCCTAGAATAATGTGTGTTCAGTTTCCTGAAAATCGGGCAGATTTAGATATAGCTCCCATATACATTTTCTTTCGATTTTATGTAAATGGTGCACCAAAGACCCTATATATATTTCGATTTGCACGAAATTTGGAATATCGTACTGAATTAGGAATAGCGTAATGAATTGTGTGTTCAGTTTCCTGAAAATCGGCCCAGATTTAGATATAGCTCCCATATATACATTTTCGTCCGATTTAATGTAAATGCTGCACCAAAGTTCCTATATATCTTTCGATTTGCACGAAATTTGGCATAGCATAATGAATTAGGTCTAGAATGATGTGTGTTAAGTTTTCTAAAAATCGGTCCAGATTTAGATATAGCTCCCATATATATTTTCTTCCGATTTTATGTAAATTGTGCACTTGTGTGTCCGATTGCCACACAATTTTGTACAATGAACAGTAGTTAATATCTCCTAAGTCTCATTGAAATAGGTTCAGATTTTGATATAGCTTCTACATATATATTTTCGCCCGATTTAATGCCAAATTGACACAATTTTTGCACAACGTACTGAAGTTAGTATAACCTATAAGTAGGATATAAATACTTAAACAAGGTGCGTCCAATCGGCAGAAAATTTTGCACTACGTACTGAAGTTACTATAACATAAGAAGCAACCCTATATCTGACCAAATGAAAAATTTAGTATAGGTGGCAGAATGACATGTTTATGGATCCATTTTCATGTTAATGGTCCTTCAAAAATTCGACGTCTGTTATGATTCATCTGTTGAATATGCCAAAGTGGTGATGGGTATCATATAGTCGGCCCAGTCCGACTTTCCTGTGTTTTTTTTTTTTTTTTTTTTTGAAAATCGAAATGGACGAGGTACCTCTTATGCGCCCTGTTTTATATTCTCCACCATAAGAAGTAGTGTATATTAAATTTGACATTCCGTTTGCAATACCTCGAAATATTCGCCGGAGACCCAATGTCTACCTGTTCATCTGTTGAAATCACGATAGAGACCGCAATATTTAAGATAGAGCTTTGAAATTTCGCACAGACATTGCTAGTACTTCTAGGATGTTTTGTATTGCAAAGGGGATACATCGCTTCACGTTTTGTTGGAGCCCTCATATAACGGTACCAATTAATATTGGGTATTCTGGAGATTTTGGACCCGTTTTTACGCCGAATTAGCCGTAATTTGGTATATGGTGTTCTCCTATTGTAACACAACTCGGTACCAAAAATTATTAATATTGAACCAAGTTTCAGGGTAGCCCCCATATTTGGTAGATTGGGTATTTGGGGCATGTTTTTCAAACGAATAGGCTGTAATTTTGTACTTTGGCCCATGTAACGATGGCCCCACTATTTGATATTTTGAGAAATTCAGTGATCTTTTTCTCACGTATTTGTCGGTTGGTTCAATGTCCTCTCTTGACATATGTTTTCTCCTAGGATCCCACCTCAATTTGAGATATTTTAATTGACATCCTCATGAACTTATCATCGTTTTTATACCCTTCACCACACTGTGGTACAGGATATTATGTCTTTGTGCATATGTTTGTAACAGGCAAAAGGAATTGAGATAGACACATGGTTCCTTTTGACAATATGCATGGAATCACTTTCGGAGTCGACTTATGCATGTCCGTCCGTCTGTTGATCGTAAATTACAAACAAAGTACAGGTCGCATTTATAATCCGATTTGGATGAAATTTGGTACAACTCAAATATTTTGTCCAAGGACGACCCCGGTTGAAATTGGTGAAAATCGGTTTAGATCTAAATATAGCTCCCATATATATTTTCGTACGATTTAATGTAAAAGGTGCACTAAAATCCCTATATATTTTTCGATTCGCACGGAATTTTGGATAGCTTACTGGTGGCCGAGCGCGCCGGGCCCCTCACTGTCAACGTCGCGACGTATGTTCGGATACATTTGTAGAATATAACCAAAGCGGTGAAGGTTATCATATAGTCGGCCCAGTCCGACTTTACTACTTTCCTTACTGGTTTCTTGTTTTAAAACGCTTTATTCGCAAAACGGATGAACATCGATAACATTTCAAAAACAACTTCCGCACGTCGCTTTCTTTAAAACGCTTTATTGAAAAAATATCAATTCAAGACGGGAACTGTAATCCCTCAAATATATTCTTAATGCGAACAATAAAAATCTTAAAATTATACGTCGATGATTTTAGCAGGCGCTGCGAAGGGCAACGGGCCCACCTAGTATAATATATATATATATATATATTGTTTAAATATTATTAAATTACATCTACAAAGTAGGGTATACGGAAATTTCTCGTTTACCATGAACTAATTTCTAGTCGTCTTCATCGGAAAATTATTGTTTTTCCTATTATTGTAAGATGAGATACTGGTTTCACATAGTATTAACATCGAATATTATATACAAACTGTGAGGTTTTGTGGGAAAATGAATGAGAGAATGAATGCATCGTCATCATCGTCGCAACGGTGTAGACAACAACACCACCGGCACATCGTAAAAGTCCAACTTCCGGTAGGAGGGTAAAACGTTGGCCTTCTTTATATTCTCCTTCTCTTCAGTCATAAATAAAGAAATTAAACACAACTTAAGATGTACAAGGCTAACAAGAAACAAAAACATAGAGAGAAAGCACACTCACACAGTCAGACGCATGCAAATAAGATATACGACATACGTATGTATAGAAGAGTGTACGCCTGCACATAAACAAATAAATGAATGTAAATGAATGTGCAGTGCAAGTTTTTAATGTATGTGTGTTTTTGTTAGTATGTTGTCTTTTTATTTTGTGTATACAACGTCTTACAAATATTCCCAATTGGAAAATCTTGAGAATATATCTTTAGTTAATTCTGGGAAAAGTTGTTAACATGAGGAATTAATTTTTTATATTATTTCCTGGAGAAAAGTGATAGCATTTGATATTCTGTGCGGGAAAAATATTTTGTCATTCCACAATACAAGGAGAAATCTTTGTTGGCGAAAATTTATTTGAACCTATTTAGAGACTAAATTTTATATTTAACTGTGCTGCGCAGTCAAGCCATTATAGACTCCTAGCTGAATACACTCCGACTTCAATCCATTCTTTAAAACATACGTAGACTCTGTCAGCCCATAAAATTTAAAAAAAATTTCGAATTTTAAAATTACTATTTGTTTGAAAAATATTTAACATAATCCAATAATAAACCTTTCAATTATTATTTTGGACTCTAACTGCTACCAAATTGGCTGACGACCTGATCCATACTACATTTAATAAAGGCGACTTAAGAAAAGCGAAAATTCGGTGTGTTGGATTCTTATTGTGTACCACGAAAATCCTTCTTTGGGTTATTGGGTTCTCGACTAAAAATTATAAATTTAGGTCCACTTTTTCTTGTAGCTCCTAACGGTACCCCCGTAATTTTCAGTATTTTGTGTGTTTTAGCGTATTTTTCGACCGAATTCGCTGTAATTAACAACATTGAGTTCTAATTTAGGTTCATTTCCGGGAAACCCCCATATAAGGGCACCCCAATGTTCGGTATTTTGGTGTTCTTGAGCGTGTTTTTTGAATTCGCTGGAATTTGCTCTTTTGTAGTCGTATATGGTAACAACTATCCTTCCCATTATTTTATGAAAATAGTTAACAGATTTCTTCCTTGTTATGGGTTTGTCCCCATAAGTCGTATTGCACCACTGTAATGGGGATATTCTGTACCCAAATGTGTGGAATTTTAAGACGATTTTCCCAATTTAGCCATCTGTTGTAATCGAGATAAGAAAACTAGAACATCAGGTTCGATAAATAACTTAATTTTAACTATGAATTTAATATTAATATTTTTAACAGCAAATTCATATTTCGTCAGTAGTTAAGAATATATATTTAACAAATGAAAAAGCGTTAGGTTCGGCCGGGCCGAAATTTGGATATCCTCCACCATAGATATACTAAGAGTACTAGAAATTAAAATATAGGGAACATACCAAAAAGTGGACCATAATATAAATTTCAGAAATTTTTAATAGATAATTGTACCCTCAGCCTTATGGCTAATGAGGGTGTATACATTTTAATGATGAGAGATGCTCATACGTACAATATCCATGACATTGTTGGAGGACCATTGAAATTGAATGAGAATAAATTAACAAGATATTTGAACTAAATTAAAACAACAACATCTAAATTTGGACCGATTTCAACAAAATTTCGGATACATTAATCTGGACCTAATTCAGTACTCTGTGCAAAATTTTGTATCAATAGGTCCAATATTGGGAACATGGTGCACAATTAAAATCGGACGAAATTATATGGGAGCTGTATCTAAATCTGGACCGATTTCAGCAAAACTTTGCATACATCAATCTGGACCTTATTAAGTACTCTGTGCAATATTTTGTCTTATCCGGGCCGATATTGGCAGTATGCTGCACCATTTACATAAAATCGGACGACACAATATATGATATATGCCAAACTTGGCATATATCAATCTAGACCAAATTCAGTACTCTGTGCAAAATTTTGGCTCAATCGGACCAATATTGGGAGTTTGGTGCACCATTTACAAAAAATCGGACGAAACTGTATATGGGAGCTATATCTAAATCTGAACCGATTTTCTCCAATTTCAATAGGGTTCGTCCTTGGGCCAAAAATGTGACATGTCCCAAATTTCATCAAAAACGGATTATAAATGCGACCTGTACTTTGTTAGCAAAAAATACATGGACGGACAGACAGACGGACGTGCATAAATCATCTTAGAAAGTGATTCTATGCATATTCTCAAACGGAATAATGGGTCTATCTCGATTCCTTTTGCCTGTTACAAACAAATACACAAAGACATAATACCCTGTACCACAGTGTGGTGAAGGGTATAAAAAGGGGGTTATATGGGGACTACCCCAAAAAGGGGGCGAATATCAATAATTTTTGGTAGGGAGATTTGTTGCCATGTACGACTACAAAATACCAAATTGCAGCAAATTCCAAAATACTGAAAATTAGGACTACCAGAAAAAGTGGAACTTTATTTATAACTTTTAGTGGAGATATTTGGTATCCAATAAAAAGCCAATGCAGAAAATTTCAGCGAATTCGTTTGAAAACGCGCTTAAGAACCCCGAAATAACGAAAATTGGGGGTACCCTTATATGGGAGCTATGCCTAAATCTGGACCGATAAAGCCCATCTTCGAAGTTGTTCTGCTGTAGACAAAAGACGCTAGAGTGATTACAACAGACATACAGACAGACGGACATGGCTATATCGACATAGAATTTTACGCTGATCATATATATATATATATATATATATATATATACTTTATGGGGTCGGAAATGATTATTTCGATGAGTTACAAACGGAAAAACATACTATGGTGGAGGAGGGCATAAAAAACATTTTTTGAGCAGGTTCACTTATTTGTAATATGCCCTATATAAATGTCCCATACACTTTTATTTACATCGGAAGTTTTAACCACACTTTCCAAGGTAATTTGCTGTAGTATAGTTCCACATGGGGTCCTATTATATTTTTATGGTTTGATATCCGTTGAAGAATCGTAATATAATGCATTTATGCAGTACTTAAATGATTCCTAACAATTAATATCTGTTGAACAATCAGACGTTACAGATATTCCCTACTGGGTATGAGTGTGTGCATATGGCCTATTGCAAAAAAAAAAAAAAATAGCCGAATAGCAAGAAAAAAAAATGTCGGTATGTGTTCATAATAAATGTTGGAAAACAATTTGCGACTTGGCAGTTATTGTTGTTGAATGCCAGTAGCACAACCAAAGACAACAATAATATCAGCAAATTCGACAACAAAAACAGCAACAATCTCAGCAATATTTAATAATGACCAAGATAAAAGGTTTTGCTTAAAAGAGTGAAAAATTGCTTTTTACGTTGTTGCCGGTGTTTGTTGCATTTGCTCTTATTCTTGTTGTTGTTTTGCCATTATGTTGGTTCATATTGAAAAATTTAAATGACAGGACTAATTCCCTTTTTTGTTTTTTTATTCTTTTATATTTTCTTTAAAACAATTATGTTTTGTGTATCCTAAATTTATTCATCTTCTGTAAAGACAAACCAGTAAGGAAAGTAGTAAAGTCAGACGGGGCCGACTATATGATACCCTTCACCACTATGGGTATATTAAACAGGACTATTAGCATGAAATTGGATGAAATAAAATATGTGATATTTATCTAAATGTGAATCTACCTAGATCTATCCATAAAGTATGTAAATCGACTTCAAACAAATATAAATAGGTCATACGTTGGGCTATGTCTGTACTTCTAGAAAACGCAACTATATAATTGTATGCTCAATTTTGTACGATGTGCAAACTTTGATGTCAATCTGACTAACATGAGGAGTTTAATGCCCAATTTCTTGAAATCGGGCGAAAATATATATGGTGCGTCAATTACTTAAAACCAATCTATAATAAAATGGGCTATATCTATCTAAATCTGGACCGATTTTCACGAAACTTGGCAGACATCATTCTAGACCTAAATGATTAGGCTGTACCAAATTTCGTGCAAATCGAAAGATATATAGGGACTTTGGGGCACCATTTACATGAAATCGGACGAAACTATATATGGGAGATATATCTAAATCAGGACCGATTTTCATGAAACTTGGCAGACATCATTCTAGGCTCAATTAAGTACGTTATGCCAAATTTCGTGCAAATAGAAGGATATGTGGGTACAGTGGTGCACCATTTACATGAAATCGGACGAAACTATATATGGGAGCTATATCTAAATCTGGACCGATTTTTTCAAAAGTTGGCAGACATCATTCTAGGCTCAATTCAGTACGTTATGCCAAATTTCGAGCAAATCGAAGGATATATAGGGAGTTTGTGGCACCATTTACATGAAATCGGACGAAACTATATATGGGAGCTATATCTAAATCTGGACCGATTTTCTCGAAACTTGGCTTATATCACTCTAGCCTTACTTCAGTACGTTATGCCGAATTTCGTGCAAATCAAAAGATATATAGGGACTTTGGGGCAACATTTACATGAAATCGGACGAAACTATATATGGGAGCTATATCTAAATCTGGACCGATTTTCTCGAAACTTGGCAGGCATAATTCTAGACCTAAGTGATTAGGCTGTACCAAATTTCGTGCAAATCGAAAGATATATAGGGACTTTGGTGCACCATTTACATGAAATCGGACAAAACTATATATGGGAGCTATATCTAAATCTACACCGATTTTCTCGAAAGTTGGCAGATATCATTCTAGGCTCAATTCAGTACGTATGCGAAATTTCGTGCAAATCGAAAGATATATAGGGACTTTAGGGCACCATTTACATGAAATCGGAGGAATCTATATATGGGAGCTATATCTAAACCTGGACCGATTTTTCCCAATTTCAATAGGGTTCGTCCTTGGGCCGAATAAGTGACTTATGCCAAATTTCATCCACTTCGGATCATAAATACGACCTGTACTTTGTTTACAATTTAACATGGACAGACAGACGGACAGACGGACGGACGGACATGCATAAATCGACTTAGAAAGTGATTCTATGTATATTCTCCAAAGGAACCATGTATCTACCTCATTTTCTTTTGCCTGTTACAAACATATGCACAACGACATAATACCCTGTACCACAGTGTGGTGAAGGGTATAAAAATATTTGGAGTTATTTTTAAATCTGAACCGATTTTCACGACACTTAGCACACATCATTCTAGACTTAGTTTAGTACGCAATGACAAATTTAGAGCAAATCGAGACATATATAGAATGTTTGGGCACCATTTGCCTTAAATCGAGCGAAAATATATATAGGAGCTATATCTAAATCTAAACCAATTTTCACGAAACAAACTTAGATATAGCATGTGAGCTATATCTAAGTTTGCACCCATTTTCTCCAATTTCAATAGGGTTCGTTTTTGGGCCAAATAAATGAGCTGTACCAAATTTCATCCAAATCTGAATATAAGTGCCACTTGTATTTTATTTACAATTTAACGTCAACAGACAAACGGACGGACATGCATAAATCAACTCACAAAGTGATTCAAAAGGCACCGGTGTTATATCTCCCTTCCTTTTGCCTGTTAGAAAAATATGGTCAACATGTTCAATATTTATAAATCCAATTTCAGGCGAATATAATGTTCGATTCGAACAAATCTTGGACAAGCTATTATCTTTACCTTGATGAAATAGGAAACTCTGGGACCACTGGTCCACTCCTGCTGGAACCTCCCCCACAAATGGTCAAATTTTCAATATTTATATATCCAATATTAGACGAAGGGAATGTCCGATTTGAACTAAACTTTGCACAAACAATCTTCACCAAGCCCAGATCTAGTAATGGGAATACTAAACAATATCAGAATACCTAGACCCTGTAAATATTTCCCAATTTCTTAAATTTCAATCAAGTATCAAAGTTAATATATCCTCATTAGCCTTAAGGCTGACGGTATACACGCCACGCAATAGGTGCGAATTATTGAAACCATACTGATTGTCCATAGGTACAAATTGTAGCTAAGAGAAACATAATCTCTAAACAAAACAACTGATTTTCTATTGTTGCAAAAATTTCTATCTTCAAATATTTGACTTTCCAAAATAGTCTTACGAATATCAATTCAAAATTGTTCCGATAAGTTTTTCAAATGTATATGCAACCGAACAATTTATTCATGTGAAAATGGACAAAATCAAAACTTGATGCAGACAGTAGCTATCGAATGCAATTGCATATGTAAACATGTACACACAGGAACACACACATACAT
The DNA here is from genome assembly GCF_032173495.1 of Musca vetustissima. NCBI lineage: Eukaryota > Metazoa > Arthropoda > Insecta > Diptera > Muscidae > Musca > Musca vetustissima. Next base: position 35,522 of record NW_026882275.1, read on the forward strand.
CACCATCTAAACCATAAGTGCTGGTGTACATTGAACAGGAATAAATGTTGGTTTATGAGTTGTTAAGGATATTTGTCAGTTGGTCAAAATGTTGTCTATGAGTATTTGTATGACCATTATAAAGAAGCAAATGTTGTCTTTTCAAATGCAACAAACACACGCATACATATACAGATACCTAACTAGACAACTCATTTCTAACATGAGCCAAGCACACAGTCACATACACACACACCCACATACAGATGGCTACAAATATTTAGTTTATTCTCACATTCACTCTATCACTCTGTTTTTGTGGTTTTTACTTAACAATGACAGCATCTCGTATTGATCAAACATTTCCGAATACACAGGGACAACAACTAGTTGTTGTTGGTCCAACATTTGTTTAATGTCCGAACACCACAACCATTCATTCAAATTGTAGATGACATGACTTGACAGACTTTTAGTCATCGTCTAGCTTTTAGTGAATATACATTGGCCAGAGTCGTTGTATGTGGGTGTGTATTTGTGTGTGAGTGAGTCTGTATATGTATATATATGTGTGTTTTAGTAGTATATTTGTCTTCACTATATATTTTGATCTCTACGAGACAGTATCAATAAAAGCAAATACGAGAAATGTGTCTAAGTGTTTAATATGGTGTTGGTACACCACCACTACTAATACAGATGCATATCTCTCTGGTCTATTCAATTATTTATGTATCCTATTGGGGAGACTTAACACATACATTGAAATAAAATGAATGTGAAATACAATAGAACGTTTGTGGCTTCAAAACTGTTCAAAGTGGTATTTTTGCATTAAAATGTTGGGAATTGGTAAACCTATCTTGAGGCTTGTATTGGAAGAAAGTTGGGTATTAAAGAAGTCCGTAATTAAGTGGTAATGCATTTCAAAGGTAATATATGATTTTTAAGATATGTATATGTAATTATTACATTTGAAATAGTACCTCATGTAAATTACACTATGCAACAACATTTATGTGGACGAAAGCCCTTGGCGAGCATGTTATATACCCAGAAGAAAACCAGTAAGGAAAGTAGTAAAGTCGGACGGGGCCGACTATATGATACCCTTCACCACTATGGGTATATTAAACAGGACTATTAACATGAAATTGGATGAAATAAAATATGTGATATTTATCTATATGTGAATCTACCTAGATCTATCCATAAAGTATGTAAATCGACTTCAAACAAATATAAATAGGTCATCCGTTGGGCTATGTCAGTACTTCTAGAAAACACAACTACGTAATGCTATGCTCAATTTTGTACGTTGTGCAAAATTTGGTGTAAATCTGACTAACATGAGGAGTACAAAATGAAAAAATGCAAACATAAATTTACTTGAAAAAAAATTGGGCCCGAAACTATACGTCCCTGATGAGGAGTATGATGCCCAATTTACTTGAAATCGGGCGAAACTATTTATCGAAGCTCTATCCAAATATTAAGCGATTTCAAACAAACTTGTCACTGATTAGGTTATACTAATTTCAGAACGTTTTGTTCGTATTGGTTCCTTGGTGCGCCAATTACTTAAAATTAATCTATAATAAAAGGGAGCTATATCTAAATCTGGACCGAATTTCACGAAACAAGGCAGACATCACTCTAGGCTCAATTCAATCGTTATGCCAAATTTCCTGCAAATCGAAAGATATATAGCGACTTTGGTGCACCATTTACATGAAATCTGACGACACTATATGTGGGAGCTATATAGAAATCTTAACCGATTTTCTCAAAACTTGGCAGACATCACTCTAGGCTCAATTCAGTACGTAATGCCAAATTTCGTGCAAATCGAAGGATATATAGGGACGTTGGTGCACAATTTGCATGAAATCGGACGAAAATATATATGGGAGCTGTATCTAAATCTGAACCGATTTTCATGAAAATTGGCAGACATCACTCTAGGCTTAATTCAAAACGTTATGCCAAATTTCGTGCCAATCAAAAGATATATAGGGACTTTGGGGCACGATTTACATGAAATCGGACGAAACTATATATGGGAGCTATATCTAAATCTGGACCGATTTTCACGAAACTTGGCAGACATCATTCTGGACCTAAATGATTAGGCTGTACCAAATTTCGTGCAAATCGTTTACATTAAATCGGGTAAATATATACATGGGAACTATGTCTAAATCTGAACCGATTTTTTCCAATTTCAATAGGGTTCGTCCTTGGGCCGAATAAGAGACATATGCCAAATTTCATCCAATTCGGATCATAAATGCGACCTGTACTTTGTTTACAATTTAACATTTACAGACAAACGGACGGAGATGCATAAATCGACTTAGAAAGTGATTCTATGCATATTCTCAAAAGGAACCATGTGTCTATCTCGTTTCCTTTTGCCTGTTACAAACATATGCACAAAGACATAATACCCTGTACCACAGTGTGGTGAAGGGTATGATGCACCAAAGCCCCTAAATATTTTTCGATTTGCACGTAATTTGGCATAGCGTTCTGAGTTAAGTGCAGAATGATAGGTGTTAAGTTTCGTGAAAATCGGTTCAGATTTAGATAGCTCCCATATATATTTTCAGTGAGTTTCCTGAAAATCGGTCCATTTATAGTTTCGTCTGATTTTATGTAAATTGTGCACTAAAGTCCCTACATATCTTTCGACCTGCACGAAATTTTACATAGCGTACTGAATTAAGTGCAGAATGACATGTGTTAAGATTCGTAAAAATCGGTTCAGATTTAGATATAGATCCCATATATACTTTCGTCCGATTTTATAGAAATGGTGCAGCAAAGTCCCTATATATATACGAAATTTGGCATAGGGTACTGAATTGAGTGTAGAATGAAGATTGTGAAGATCGGTTCATATTTATATATAGCTTCTATATATAGTTTTGTTCCATTTTAGTTCAATGGTGCATCAAACTTTCAATATTTATTTCTATTGAGACTTTTTGCAGGGGGTATTAAAATAGGTTCACATTGATGTGTACGAAATGTTGTGAAAATTGGTTTAGATTTGGATATAGCTAGCGATGTTTGGTAAATGATGCACCAAACTCCCAAGGATTGTCCGATTAATACAAATTTGGAATAGCGTGTTGAGATAGGTCCATATTAATGTATACGACGTTTTGTAAAAATTAGTTCAGATTTATATAGAGCTCTCATATATAGTTTCGTCTAATTTTAGGTAAATGGTGAAGCGAGGAACCTACGTCTGTTCCATATACACGAGATAAAATTAGGGACAGCACTCAGTGCTGCAGCATACCAAACGCTATATCCCACGGTTGCTCAATTAGATCCAAATTTGCATTTGAATGGTATGTAGATGGGTTTTTAATTGGTTCAAATATCTATGTAGATCACACATTTATTTTCACCCCATTCCATTTCCATGGTCCTCTAAAGGTCTACAGGATATTGTATTTATTAGCATCTCTTGTATGTATCCAAAGTGGTGAAAGGTATCATATAGTCGGCTCCGTCCGACTTTTGGACTTTTCTTACTGGTCTTGTTTTGTGTCTCAATTCTTTCCCTCAGGAGGTATAATTATATGGGGAGAAGCCTAAATGCTGGCCGATATATTTTATTATCGTCAGGTTCGAGTTTCCATAATTTGTAGGGTAAAACTGACTATTTCGAGTAACGACTATCCCCTATACTATGGTAGAATTCGCCTATACACACAAAACTAATCTGCTAATTATTTTAATATAAGAAGGGAGTTATATGGGAACTATCCCTAAAAGGGGGGCGAACATTTATAATTTTTGGTAGGAAGATTTTTTACTATATGCGACTACAAAATACCAAAATCGAGGGTGTCTTATATGGCGGGTATCCGAAAAAATGGGCTATATTTATAATTTTTACCGATCGTCTTAGAATATATATCTATATATATATATTCGAAACCGATTTCAACGAAACTTGCAGAGATTAATTTATATTAACTTCAGTATATTGTCCAAAAGGTTGTGTTAATCGGATAAACTTTGGGTATTTAGTGCACAATTTACATGAAATCGAAAGAATATATATATATATATATACATTCTAGACTTAATTCGGTATGCTATGCCAAATTTCGTGCAAACCGAAATATACATGAGCACTTTGGTGCACCATTTACATTCAATCGGATGAAAATATATATGGGAGCTATATCTAAATCTAAGCCGATTTTCACGATACTTAGCATACACTATTCTAGACTTTGTTTAGTACGCAATGCCAAATTTCGTGCAAATCGAAAGATATATAGGATGTTTAGTGCGCCATTTACCTTAAAGCGGAAGAAAATATATATGGGAGCTATAACTAAATCTAAACCGATTGTCACGAAATTAGCACACGTCATTCCAGACTAATTCAGTACGCTATGCCCAATTTCGTACTAATCGAAAGATACATAGGGACATTGTGGCACTATTTACATTAAATCGGACGAAAATATACATGGGAGCTATATATAAATCTGGAACGATTTTCTCGAAACTTAACACACATTTTATAGACTTAATTCAGTACGCCATGTCAAATTTTGTACTTTGGTACACCATTTAAATAAAATCGGACGATAATATATATGGGAACTATATCTAAATCGGAACCGATTTTCACGAAACTTATAGGGACTTTGGTGCACCATTTACATTTAATCGGTTGAAAATAGATATGGGAGCTATATCTAACTCTGGACTGATTTTTACAAGTTTTTACACCGAATTGGTATTTTTTATTCGGTCGTAAATACTGCTAAAACCTAAGACAATCGAAAATGGAGTCACACATTGATATGGACCAATATAAACAGTTTTCTGTATATATGTATGTCAGCGTTCAAAAATAACAGTCGATACAGTTATGTTGTAGGTCCGACCAAATGTAAACCGATGTTGATAATTTCGATAGGAATATATTTTTTCGAGCTTGAGGTCTTTTTTATTTTTCACGATCAATATTTCACAATTCTTTTAAATTGAATCTTCAGGATAATCTACAAACAATTTTGAAATTAATGACATTAATTACACAGAATGAAGTGACAAAATCGCTTACAAATAAACTAGTGTCAAGTTTACTTAAAACTATGATAGACTTCACTATCGTCGTCGGATGTAAATATTCGATAGGAATATTTGACACCCAATGATAACATTATAAATCAAACTACAACGAATTCTGCAGTAAAAGATGTCCAACCCGGAGGGCTTGGTTGTCTTATTCGACATTTTTGGAATTAAAAACTATTGGTTACGGTAATTTAATGTTCAAATAAATTAAAAAAACC
>NW_026882276.1:0-40833 GCF_032173495.1 Musca vetustissima
AATTTTTCTTTTATTATTCATTTTATTTTTAATATTAAGTGCAATACAAATAATTGTGTTCGTCCTTTATTTATGGTTTATTTTGGCGCAAATCAAATGTTTTCTGGAATCAGCTGTTTATTTGCTAAATCTTACTAAATGTTGTCTGTTTACTTTTTTCAGTATTTTCCCAAAATATAGTAAAAAAGGCTTACTCTCTGAACTAGAACTTACTGAATAAATGTTACTGGAAAAGTAACCAGACACACCTATTAATTAAAGTAGTGTTGGCGGCAGTGCTACCGCTAGGAATTTTAAAAAAGTTGCACAAAAAGTCGTTCCCTTGAAAAAGGGTCGCACAGAAAAGTAAAATTGTTGTATAGAACAAATGTCGCACAAAGCTTAAAAAGTTGCAAACAGAGATACAGGACATTAAAAAGGTTGCAAATTGCGACATTACTCGCAGAACGGTAACCCTGGTTGGGATACCATTTGTATTTTGTTTTTTGCAAAATAGTCAGGCTGAATCTCAGTTTCTTGTTTTTATAAAAAAAAAAACTATTTATTAGTGGGGAATGTATGGCATTGTTTGCCGAGGGGTAAGGCAGGGAAGACTAGAGGCTATTGCTTCTATACAAAAAACCTTTCATAGCCAAATGTCTCTTGTAACAAAGCGAAGTACATAGCTGACCAACGACATAAACTGCATGTGAATTTCGCTGGTGCCTCACTTCGAGGTTAACAAGGCATTTACAAACAATTCCTTACCTTTCCCACTGTTGTGTGTTGTCACATTGCGACAAATGCACACAACGACTTTGTTGGTGTTGCTATAGTTTCGAATGCCATACATTCCCCACTAATAAATAGTTGTTTTTTATAACAACAACAAACTGGGATTCAGCCTGACTATTTTTTAAAAACAAAATACAAATGGTATCCCAAATAAACCGCCAACACTAATGAAGTTGTAGACGCAGGCGCGGCTAAACTGTTTGGTTTGTTGCTGTATACTAGCAACACCAACAAAATCGTTGTGTGCATTTGTCGCGATGTGACAACACACAACAGTGGGAAAGGTATGGAATTGTTTCTAAAGGCAAACTTTTTTACTAAAATTAGTTTAGAATGAGATTGACCACTGCAATGTGATATGAAACTCAACACGAAGATATCTGCTCCAATGAGTACATATATATATATATATATATATTTATTATTTATGCTAATTTTTGCTAGAAGATATATAAAAATACAATTTTTCATTTCATTATTTTTAGCGAACACTTTGCCACATTTCAATACTCGAAGAATGTCTAATTTCAAGATTACAGAGATGGAAGGAGATCTCTTCAGTGCTCCAGATTTGTATTCATTAGCCCACTGTGTGGCAGCTGACTTTGGAATGGGAGCTGGTATCGCTGTGAAGTTTAAGCAACTCTATGGGAGAGTTAATGAACTACTCGCACAAGCTGTTCAAACCGGAGGTGTTGCTGTACTTAAAGACAATAAGAGATTCATATATTATTTGGTAACTAAAGACCAAAGTTGGGACAAACCAACCTATAGTAGTTTACGAAGTTCACTGGAAGAAATGCGTAAACACATGGTATGAAGATATGCATACAGTGAATCAATAAAGTATTTTGCTTCTTGTCAATAATTACAACATTTTATATAAACGCCTAGCCTAACTGAAGGAAGATACGTGAAGTATTTTTGATGTAATACATTCGATGGTATGCTCACTTTTATTTCCTATAATAAAAATACGGAAGACTTTTTCATTATCAATATACAGAAAAAAACACAACAAAAACTCAAACAAATTGATATCAAAAAAATATTTTACTTTGTGTTATATATCATTTATAATATATCATCCAATGCTTTACGTCGTTTTCATGTCGAAACATAGACTAATTTTTTGAACACGAGATGATTTTTTCAACACAAAAAGATACACCGACATGAAATAAAGCTCAGGAAACGGCGTTAGGCGCATAGATATTGAAATTGTATAAATTTCTACAAGAAGCAAAGTGCTTATTTGAATCACGAACTTGTTTTTATTGAATAACTACCAGTTAATATTTACAGAAATCCAACAATGTTGAAAAGTTAGCCATGCCACGTATAGGATGCGGTATTGATGGCCTCGAATGGGATAAAGTAAATGCAGAACTAATCGAAGTTTTTAAAAATGAAAATGTACAAATCGTGGTATACAACTTTGTACCAAAGTAGGAAATAAAATACAATTTTGATATATGTGATTTTATTTATTTAGAAATTGATGTAGGTGAATAATTGAAAATTACGATGCTTACGGGATCATTGGAAAATACCTCTTCAATTAAATCTTTAACTTTGTGCCACGTCAATCCATCCAATCCACAGCCAATCCTTGGCATTGCCAGTTTAGTCACGTCGTGCTCGATCTAACAACATTTTTATTTATATATGTTAAATAATAAATTGTATTAGAATATAATTGTACTTGCCATGTGATTTCTCATAGATACTAATGAGCTGTGTAATAATTGATATGTCGGTTTTCCCCAGCTGGTTTCCTTAGTAACTAAATTGTAAATATATCTTGAATTATGAGGTAAAATGGCCACTCCTCCTGGTTTAACGTTTTGTTTTTGTAAAAGTGAAATACTTCCAAATTTACTCCTTTAATTAAACAGAAAATATTTTACAAATTTATAACAGATGTTCATTTTAGTCATTTTAAAAAAGTAAAAGTCGAAATATATGATTAATACAATAGCGGTATGCAAAACAGAAGCAAATAAAACTTAATATGAGCTAATATACTATCGACAACCATATTTGCAATGAATAAATTTTTTTCTGCCTAAAGTTTGAAATTAAAATTTTTACTTATTTATTATTTCAATTATGAAAGACTGGGCATTTGTCTTTCGACCTGAAGGATTGTGGCTACTCTAGGGGAAGTCAAAGGGATGGTAATCTACTTTAAAATTATAATATTAGATATAACAAAAACAAAATAATATAATAACGAAATTTCATTGCATTATTAAATATAGTAACTTAAATATATGTATAGAGGGATATGGGTTTCTAAAATATGTATATATATCCGTTATAAAACCTAATTAAAATACAATTAATACACAATCCAGTTTTTATACCCTTCACCACACTGTGGTACATGGTATTATGTCTTTGTGCATATGTTTGTAACAGGCAAAAGGAAACAAGATAGACACATGGTTCCTCTTGAGAATATGCATAGAATCACTTTCTGAGTCGATTTATGCATGTCCGTCCGTCCGTCTGTAGATGTTAAATTGTAAACAAAGTACAGGTCGCATTTATGATCCGATTTGGATGAAATTTGGCACAAGTCACTTATTTGGCCCAAGGACGAACCCTATTGAAATTGGGAAAAATCGGTTCAGATTTAGAAGTAGCTCCCATATATATTTTCGTCCGATTTGTTGTAAGTGGTGCACCAAAGTCCCTGTATATCTTTCGATTTGCACGAAATTTGGCACAGAGTACTGAATTAGGTCCAGAATGATGTGTGGCAAGTTTCGAGAAAATCGGTTCAGATTTAGATATACCTCCCATATATATTTTCGTCCGATTTAAGGTAAATGGGGCACCAAAGTCCCTATATATCTTTCGATTTGCACGAAATTTGGCACAGAGTACTGAATTAGGTCCAAAATGATGTGTGCCAAGAAAATCGGTTCAGATTTAGATATAGCTCCCATATATAGTTTCGTCCGATTTACGGTAAATGGTGCATCAAAGTCGCTGTATGGCATTCGATTTGCTCGAAATTTGACAAAGAGTACTGAATTAGGTCCAGAATGATGTGTGCCAAGTTTCGAGAAAATCGGTTCAGAGTTAGGTATAACTCCCATATATAGTTTTGCCCGATTTTATGTAAATAGTGCTCCAAAGTCCTTATATACCTTTCGATTTGCATGAAATTTGACATAGAGTACTAAATTAGGTCCAGAATGATGTGTGCCAAGTTTCGAGAAAATCTGTTCAGATTTAGATATAACTTCCATATATAGTTTTGTCCGATTTTATGTAAATGGTGCACCAAAGTCCCTATATATCCTTCGATTTGCACGAAATGTGTATTTATAAGTAAATGAAGAACTCAAGATGTGGCCGAATGCAAAAAACATATTGAAATAAGTGTAACCTAACATGTGACAAGTTTCGATGAAATCGGTTTAGATTTTGATATTTTGATTTAAATTTATTTACATAATTTTGTCCTATTGTAAGAAGCAACTCTATATGTGACCAAAATTTAGTATATGTTGCAGAATAACATGTTTAATTTCATGTTAATGGTCCTTCAAAAATGCGACGTCTTTTAGGATTCCATCTGATGAATATACCCAAAGTGGTGAAGGGTATCATATATTCGGCCCCGACCGACTTTACTACTTTCCTTATGGTTTGTTTTTGATTAATTGGATAATGTCTATCAAAATCAAGAGGGAGAGATGATAAACTACTCAATACCATATTACAACATTTCTAACGGTTGAATGGCAAAATTGTATATTTGAATTGTATGTATTTCTAACAAATACAATCAAAAAATTGTATGGCAACCTTCATAAAAATGTCAGCTGCATTGCCAGGTTCATCGAAGAAAAGAGATTAAGAAATGACACAAAACCTACTAGTTTCTGACTGAAGATATACTCTTTCGGCTAAGTCTATGTTTTGCCTTGCATTGGATATAACGAAGTCTTTCTATAACGAACTAATTTGCCTGGTGCCTATTAGTTCGCTATATCCGTACTCGACTGTTTATTAGTTTTTAAAAATGAGGTATGAGGGTCGTACCTAAATTCATGCGTATGCATACGATTTTATTCACTTCAAAAGTTAAATACACGTATTTCAGTGAATGCTACCCAAATACGCAATGCGTACAAAAATATAATGTTGAAAATTTTCAACATTGACAATGCGTATTTTGAAATTTGTCTTTTTTGTAAATTTTAAAAATAAAATGTTTTTTTAATAACTGTTAATATTTTTCGGTTAATCAAGAAAATATTTTCATCCATTTTCGCCACTTTCAATTGACACACAAGTAAATAAGGTCCTTGCGTATTTGGGTAATACGGATGTTCAACAAAACCTATATAGATGAGAAGCATGGCATAATTATATATAAGGTCGGACAGTAAGCACAGGTGAATATAAAGTTCGCTGCCAAATCATATTTTGAAACCTATACAAAAGGACGGAACTACAGAAAAATTCGAAATTGACTTTTTGTTTGATTTTATTCACTTCAAAAGTACGATTTTATTCACTTCAAAAGTTAAATACACGTATTTCAGTGAATGCTACCCAAATACGCAAAAATAATGTTGCAAATTTTCAACATTGACAATACGTATTTTGAAATTGCTCTTTTTTGTAAATTTTAAAAATAAAATGTTTTTTAATAACTGTTAACATTTTTCGGTTAATCAAGAAAATATTTTCATCCATTTTCGCCATTTTCAATTGACACACAAGTAAATAAGGTCCTTGCGTATTTGGGTAATACGGATGTTCAACAAAACCTATAAAGATGAGAAGCATGGCATAATTATGCAAGGTAGTCTCCAAGGTCTTTATAAGGTCGGACAGTAAGCACAGGTGAGTATAAAGTTCGCTGTCAAATCATATTTTGAAACCTATACATACAAAATTATGTCAAAACGAAAATATAAACATTTTGTCAACATTCAATTCAATTTTAATTTACATATCGTCATCATAAATACAAACGGACGTAACTACAGAAAAATTCGAAATTGACTTTTTGTTTGATTATTGTTCCTCTAATCAAACTACATGTTTAAACAAAAACAGTGATTTAATTAAAGAAATTCAAACGGACGTAACTACAATAGTATGTTTTTATTAATGCAAACGGACGTAACTACTCTCCTGTAAAAACTAAAGCTCTGAACTTATATATGTATGTTTGATATTGAAAATGAGATATATCGGCCTCCACATAGCGGTACCCCACTGGGTGGAAAAGTATGTGCGCTGTACAAATTTTAGTCTCAATCGGATACTTATTCACTTTGTTGTACTACAATTGTGTTGTAATTACGTCCTTTTGTTTCAGAAAATAGCAAGTCAAAAGGACACAACTGACATAAAACCTTTAAAAACAAAAAAAAAAAAGAAATAATATTTTTTTTTTCAAAAAATTAATTCGGCTCTTTTCCAGCCATGCTCCATTTTTATAGATTTTATAACGTGTTTTGCTTCTCCTGTATAATTAGAAAAAGTGTAGTTACGTCCGTTTGCATTTATGATGACGATATATTGTTTTTATAAAACACATTTCTCTTAAAAAATGTTTAAGGGAAAATAAAAACAAGAATTATTCTTCGGAATTTCTTAAATTTAATATTTTTAAGCATAAATAATATCCAAGGAAGTTCAAAAAATAAATTCATTACAAAAGTTTCGGATGAAAATTCATTAATGTTTTTTTTTTTTTTTTGTTTTAACATCAAAAAATGTTAAGAGAACGCATCAACGCTGGTGTTCAAGTCTGTCCAACTATGATTAGATGGCAATACTTCAAAATCAACGTGACAGCTAATCAGAAGTAGGCATTCCTGTTTACCATTTTTACTCGGCTAAATTTCTAAAGTAAAAAGTTTACAAAGAGAACGCCATTTTGTATTGTCCTCTCTTAAATTTGATTCAATAGGTTCGTTCGTTTACTTTCCAAGTAATATTTACTCAGTAAGAATTTGCAGAGAGTAAATACGAATTTTTCCTTTTCAAGAGAGAAAACTGCAAAAAGTAAACGAACAACATCCAGTAAAAAGATTGTTTCGACACAGCTGATTAAAACAACAAACAAATTGGCGCAAACTAAAAAACAGCATTTTTATTAGAAAAATGGATAACAAGCGGGAAATTGATGTTGTTTGTTCCCCAAAGGGTTGTGACCTGTTATTCCTGTATCTCCAATTGATATGGGGGTGGACATAACCGATGGTGTTCCAGACATGTTAGGGATGCACACTTTTTTGTTTGAATTTGGAACCTAAAAAATCGTTCGCCAATTACTCTTGTATTACCTTATTTTTGAATACTTGCGTTTTCTTCATCCATTTTAGTATTTAATGATAGAAAATCAAAATAAAATTCACAAAACAATCAATTTTCTTGAGAACAATTTTTTGTTTGTTTACAAAACATAACAAAACAGCTGATTAAATATCAGCTGTTGGTACAAGAAAATTTTTACTGAGTAAATTTTCCTTGTAAGAATTTACAAATACTCAGTAACACAACTGTCAAATCTGCTCTCTCAATTCACTCTCTTTTACTGTACTTTTGGGTAAACGAACAACATTTTGTAATAATTTGTACAAATTCGTACAAATTATTGAGTAAACGAACGAACCTAATGTTTTACCAGTGTTGTGGGTTCAGGAACGGGTTTCGAGTAAAAAGTAGCAAAACTAGTAAAATTAGTAGATTCTTTTAGGTTCTGGAACGGAACTATTATAAACTGTGTTGTGTTTTGGTTGTGTTTATTATTTAAAGGGGAATCAATTAGTTTTCGCCCAAATGGTGCGATATGTGGCTGTATCTTTTCTGGATCAAAAAATATGGGCCCTAGAATCCTATAAAAACAAGGAAAATCGTTTTACATGACAGAATCTCCTTTTTAATAGCATGGTGTTTTTTTGGTGACCGGCCTTTGGCCAGGGATTTAAGACTTTCTCCTATGGACAGATACTAACACCGGCTACGAGACAGAAACTCATTCTAAATAGAATATTGTTTGTGTAGTCGGCCTTCGGCCGGGGGTTTAAGACTTTCTCCTATGGACAGATACTAACATCGGCTACGCGACAGAATCTCTTGTTAAATAGAATAGTTTTTTTGGGATGACTGGACTTCACCAACACCAGCTACGCGACAGAAACTCGTTCTAAATAGAATATTTGTTTGTGTTGCCGGCCTTCGGCCGGGGGTTGAAACTTTCTTCTATGAACAGATACCAACACCGGCTACGCGACAGAATTGCCTTGTTTTTGTAGGGTTCTAAGGCCCATATCTTTTGATCCACAACAGATACAGCCACATATCGCACCATTTTGGAAATATGTAGTCTATCATTTGAGTCAGGGTTGGAGAGGGACTATAATGGACCCAAGTTCGACTTTTAGAGAGTTTTTCAAAAAAATCTGTGACCAACACCCAGTTTTTTTTTACTATATCTCCAAAACGGTTTGAGATAACTCCATCATAACTTTTAAAATGATACCCATTTTAACCGGATCTGTAGAACCGGATATAACCGGGTACCGTACCCGAACTTTCGGGTCAAATAACCGGGTACGTCCCCCAAGAAAAAAATATATCCCCATAATTAGGGTAAAAATACCTACCTCTGGAAAAAATTTTAGAAAAATCTGATCGTTTTTACTAATTTAGAATTAAGCCGCAGAAGACACTTTGACATGGCTAAAATAATCGTTTCTACACTGTTTTAAACTTCGCCTATCTCCTTTATCTTAAATTGCATTTAAAACTAATTATTTCGAACGTTCCCACGATAGTTGTATTGCTGATTCAAATCTTTTTCCGAACTAATATCATTGTTGCCCCCAAACTGGATTTGATACAACATACGCTATGGTAATAGTAAATGTCGTCCGTAAAACTTACCGAAATTTTACTGCGATGCCTTTCCCCATTCTGAGGTCTGCGGCGACACAGTGAGCCATTGAGTAATCCTCCCCTGCGGAAAACAAATCTCCATATATTTCCTTCAAGGAAAAGCTCATTATTTTAATAAATTAAATAACCAAAATACATTCAAAAGATTTACGCGGGTTCAATTGTGTGAAGTCGTTTGTTTCACAAACGAACTAGTTCACTTGAACGATTCACTGAAAACAATGTGTGAGCTAGGCCAGTTTATGTGGTATTTGGTCCAAATCATGATGCAATAATAAGGTGATGTATCAAAACAAAAACATTTTTGTTGTCTCGATTATCTATCAAATTTTTCCTTATAATATTTCAAAAATTTGGCAGCATTGCACATCGAATTCAAGTAAAATTTAACACTTTGACAGTTAATCAAGACATCAGCTGCTCTAAATGGACTACCTATTCATTGTGCCATGGTCCAAATCATGTTTTTGTTTTGATACATCACCTTATTATTGCATCATGGTCCAAATCAAGGTAGATATGGAGTCTAAACGCAACCATAGAGACTAGAGTCAGCGACAGTCGTTTGTCGTGTGTTTCTTAGAGTCTAAACGCAACCAGAGAGTCACGAGTCAGCGTCATACTTTTTCGCGTGAAAACCAAACGAAAGAGTTGGCGTTAGCGGCACAAAATGTCAATTTTTTGTTTTCATTTTCTGACAGAAAATTTTACGTTGTGCAAACCAAAATCAATTTATTATTTAATAAACAATAATGTCAAGGAACTTGGATAGAATTATTGAAAAATTATTTTTCTTCCATTTTATTATTAATTCGTTAAAAAACGTACACAACCCTTGAAAATATTTGTTTTTTTTTTAAGCACTGGCATATGTTTTGATATAAATTCCCATTGAAATTTGGTAGCACTGTTGATTTTTACCTAAAATATGGCAACTCAATTGAGAGCAAGAGAGAAATTTTGAGTATGACGCTGAGCAAAAATGAATAAAATCTATTCTAGCGTCATGCCGCTAGACGCGAACGTCAGCCGTCGCGATTTCCCGTTGCCAATAAGAAACACACGGCAAACGACTGTGGCTGACTCTAGACTCTATGATTGCGTTTAGACTCTTATTGGCAACGGGAAATCTCGACGGCTGAGAGTCTAAACGCAACCATAGAGTCTAGAGTCAGCGAAAGTCGTTTGTCGCTGACTCGTGACTCTCTGGTTGCGTTTAGACTCTGACGTTCACGCCTAGCGGCATGAGAGTCTAAACGCAACCATAGAGTCAGCGACAGTCGTTTGCCGTGTGTTTCTTATTGGCAAGGGGAAATCGCGACGGCTGACGTTTGCGTCTAGTGGCATGACGCTAGAATAGATTTTATTCATTTTTGCTCAGCGTCATACTCAAAATTTCTCTCTTCCATTTTATTTTTAATTTGTTAAAAAAAAAACGTCAACAATCTTTGAAAATATTTGTTTTTTTAACAGCACTGCCATATGTTTTGATATAAATTCTCATTGAAATTTGGTAGCACTGTTGATTTTTACATAAAAAATGGCAACTCAATTGAGAGCGAGAGAGAAATTTTGAGTATGACGCTGAGCAAAAATGAATAAAATCTATTCTAGCGTCATGCCGCTAGACGCGAACGTCAGCCGTCGCGATTTCCCGTTGCCAATAAGAAACACACGGCAAACGACTGTCGCTGACTCTAGACTCTATGGTTGCGTTTAGACTCAGAAACACACGGCAAACGACTGTCGCTGACTCTAGACCCTATGGTTGCGTTTAGACTCTAACTCTTTCACTCCGGCGAAAAAGTATGACACTGACTCGTGATTCTCTGGTTGCGTTTAGCCTCATACAAGGTAGCCACATGGGCGAATTTCTACAACAAACATCGGTTGTTGTATTTTGATATGTCAAAAATATTTTACAAAAACAAACAGATTCACAAGATTTTTTTACACAATTTTTTGTAGAAAATGTTAATAAAAGTATTGCCAAACAAGCTATTCGAAATTCGGAGATTTTCATTTATAATATTGTTTTTTTTTTTTAATTTTTTGCCTTAGCATTACAACAACATTTTTGACATTTATTTGCACCAACAGCTGGGCTACCTTATTAAATATACCTTGGTCCAAATATCAGGTCATTCAAAAGGCGAATTCGTTCAAAAGTACAACACTGCACTTACATCATCTATTGTCAAAATTTGTACTTGAAGCGAAAATCGTATTTGGAAACTATTTTTTATTTTCCACAACAAATTGGTTGCCACACAATATTTTATAAAACAATTCAATTGTTTTTTCCAAGATTTGAAATATATTTTTCATATTTTAACTAATTTATTTTTGTTTAGAAAATTAGTTTCGACATTTTTGTATGTATACTATGGCTTTTTATTGGAATTCAAATCAAATGAACATAGTTTGACAAAATATGTAGATATCAGCTGTCCTTACTGGATGACCTATTATATAGACCCTGATGTGGTACATGTTAGTTCAGTTCAATTAAGGAAAATATATTAAAAAATTAGTACACATTTATACTCAAAATTTCGATCACAAGAAAATCTATTATAAAAAAAAGGTTAACAAGTTGAAATCGCTTTTCATCGCAATTTCTACGAAAAAAGACAACTGTGGATTTTTTAATGCACCTAAAAGTACATTTACATAGACGATTTAAAGTCGACTCGATTAACGAAATAATAATAATTGTTTACACATACCTTTAATCAAATAACAAGTGAAAACAGTTGTGAGAGAGTTGTATTTTTTGGTACAAAAAACCGCGTTGCATCTCATTAGTATCAAGATTTCGATCATGATTTAAAATGAACCCTACCGCATGACGATTTAAATTTGTATGACAAATCACGGTAAATTTAGCCTAATTAAGAAAATAAATCCTGATTCAGCCTTTAACCATGATTAAAAGTTATATGTAAATCCGCTGAGCATGGTTATGCTTCTTCTTAGTATTCTTTTATTGCAAATAATGCTGGCGGTCTTTTTGTTAAAATTGCGAGTTTAAAGTGATTAAAGAATTGAATTGGTGAAGAAAAAATGCGAGCAAAGAAATTATAAAAGATTTACTAGTGACATGGTTTCTATGTGTGACCTTATACCCACATATACAAACGACAGACCATGTTCTCATATGTGACGCAGTGTCACATATGATGCATGTCAATAGTTCATTCACAAAACCACAATGTCAATAGTAAAAAGCACCTGGCGACAATGCCAATATTAAGCCAGAAGTGATTTACTACCATTTCCTACAGGGAGATTATCCATATTTACTGTTTATGCATTGGAAAATATGGTTTGTATATTTGCTAAAGGCAAAGACATTAAATATAAAGCATACATTTAGGCGGAAAATTATACGATTTATGTATCGTAACGCTACGTTTACGATAAATCGTAATTTCCTGTTTAAAATCGGTCATTTACACGTATGGTCAAAGCCATAGAAACCGTAAACAAAGACATAAAATTATAAAGATACGACAATTGATACGTAAACAATTTCCAACAGATGGCTTTTGTCAAAATGTATTTTGTCGAGTCTTTACGGTAAAGACAGGCATAACAGAGGCTTGTTAAGAATAGAACCGCCAATACGCGATAATGTGTGTATAAAATATAAATAACATCAGAGATATGTACTCAAAATATACGTTTTTATTTTATAAGCTTGAGATAAAGCACTTAAAACGTTTAATATTGTTCGCTCTGTTGTTACGATATCATAACAACAGAGGGAAAAGCCATCTGTTGAAAATTGTTTACTTATGAAATGTCGTATCTTTATACTTTTGTCTTTGTTTACGGCAAAGACATAAAATTATAAAGATAGGACAATTGATACGTCGACAAACTCCAATAGTGTTACGATATCATAACAACAGAGCGAATAATATTAAACATTCTAAGCGCTATATAGCAAGCTTATTAAATAAAAAATATATTTTGAGTGCCGATCTCTGATTTTATTTACATTTTAAAAACACATTATCGCGTATTGCCGTTATTATTGCTAACATGCCTCTCTTATACCTGATTCCCCCTGGATATTTTTCTATAAACTATTTTTCCAAAATGCATTTGCGTCTAGTGGCATGACGCTAGAATAGATTTTATTCATTTTTGCTCAGCGTCATACTCAAAATTTCTCTCTTCCATTTTATTTTTAATTTGTTAAAAAAAAAACGTCAACAATCTTTGAAAATATTTGTTTTTTTAACAGCACTGCCATATGTTTTGATATAAATTCTCATTGAAATTTGGTAGCACTGTTGATTTTTACATAAAAAATGGCAACTCAATTGAGAGCGAGAGAGAAATTTTGAGTATGACGCTGAGCAAAAATAAATAAAATCTATTCTAGCGTCATGCCGCTAGACGCGAACGTCAGCCGTCGCGATTTCCCGTTGCCAATAAGAAACACACGGCAAACGACTGTCGCTGACTCTAGACTCTATGGTTGCGTTTAGACTCAGAAACACACGGCAAACGACTGTCGCTGACTCTAGACCCTATGGTTGCGTTTAGACTCTAACTCTTTCACTCCGGCGAAAAAGTATGACACTGACTCGTGATTCTCTGGTTGCGTTTAGCCTCATACAAGGTAGCCACATGGGCGAATTTCTACAACAAACATCGGTTGTTGTATTTTGATATGTCAAAAATATTTTACAAAAACAAACTAATTCACAAGATTTTTTTACACAATTTTTTGTAGAAAATGTTAATAAAAGTATTGCCAAACAAGCTATTCGAAATTCGGAGATTTTCATTTATAATATTGTTTTTTTTTTTAATTTTTTGCCTTAGCATTACAACAACATTTTTGACATTTATTTGCACCAACAGCTGGGCCGATGCGGCTACCTTATTAAATATACCTTGGTCCAAATATCAGGTCATTCAAAAGGCGAATTCGTTCAAAAGTACAACACTGCACTTACATCATCTATTGTCAAAATTTGTACTTGAAGCGAAAATCGTATTTGGAAACTATTTTTTATTTTCCACAACAAATTGGTTGCCACACAATATTTTATAAAACAATTCAATTGTTTTTTCCAAGATTTGAAATATATTTTTCATATTTTAACTAATTTATTTTTGTTTAGAAAATTAGTTTCGACATTTTTGTGTATGTATACTATGGCTTTTTATTGGAATTCAAATCAAATGAACATAGTTTGACAAAATATGTAGATATCAGCTGTCCTTACTGGATGACCTATTATATAGACCCTGATGTGGTACATGTTAGTTCAGTTCAATTAAGGAAAATATATTAAAAAATTAGTACACATTTATACTCAAAATTTCGATCACAAGAAAATCTATTATAAAAAAAAGGTTAACAAGTTGAAATCGCTTTTCATCGCAATTTCTACGAAAAAAGACAACTGTGGATTTTTTAATGCACCTAAAAGTACATTTACATAGACGATTTAAAGTCGACTCGATTAACGAAATAATAATAATTGTTTACACATACCTTTAATCAAATAACAAGTGAAAACAGTTGTGAGAGAGTTGTATTTTTTGGTACAAAAAACCGCGTTGCATCTCATTAGTATCAAGATTTCGATCATGATTTAAAATGAACCCTGCCGCATGACGATTTAAATTTGTATGACAAATCACGGTCAATTTAGCCTAATTAAGAAAATAAATCCTGATTCAGCCTTTAACCATGATTAAAAGTTATATGTAAATCCGCTGAGCATGGTTATGCTTCTTCTTAGTATTCTTTTATTGCAAATAATGCTGGCGGTCTTTTTGTTAAAATTGCGAGTTTAAAGTGATTAAAGAATTGAATTGGTGAAGAAAAAATGCGAGCAAAGAAATTATAAAAGATTTACTAGTGACATGGTTTCTATGTGTGACCTTATACCCACATATACAAACGACAGACCATGTTCTCATATGTGACGCAGTGTCACATATGATGCATGTCAATAGTTCATTCACAAAACCACAATGTCAATAGTAAAAAGCACCTGGCGACAATGCCAATATTAAGCCAGAAGTGATTTACTACCATTTCCTACAGGGAGATTATCCATATTTACTGTTTATGCATTGGAAAATATGGTTTGTATATTTGCTAAAGGCAAAGACATTAAATATAAAGCATACATTTAGGCGGAAAATTATACGATTTATGTATCGTAACGCTACGTTTACGATAAATCGTAATTTCCTGTTTAAAATCGGTCATTTACACGTATGGTCAAAGCCATAGAAACCGTAAACAAAGACATAAAATTATAAAGATACGACAATTGATACGTAAACAATTTCCAACAGATGGCTTTTGTCAAAATGTATTTTGTCGAGTCTTTACGGTAAAGACAGGCATAACAGAGGCTTGTTAAGAATAGAACCGCCAATACGCGATAATGTGTGTATAAAATATAAATAACATCAGAGATATGTACTCAAAATATACGTTTTTATTTTATAAGCTTGAGATAAAGCACTTAAAACGTTTAATATTGTTCGCTCTGTTGTTACGATATCATAACAACAGAGGGAAAAGCCATCTGTTGAAAATTGTTTACTTATGAAATGTCGTATCTTTATACTTTTGTCTTTGTTTACGGCAAAGACATAAAATTATAAAGATAGGACAATTGATACGTCGACAAACTCCAATAGTGTTACGATATCATAACAACAGAGCGAATAATATTAAACATTCTAAGCGCTATATAGCAAGCTTATTAAATAAAAAAATATATTTTGAGTGCCGATCTCTGATTTTATTTACATTTTAAAAACACATTATCGCGTATTACCGTTATTATTGCTAACATGCCTCTCTTATACCTGATTCCCCCTGGATATTTTTCTATAAACTATTTTTCCAAAATGCATTTTGTCGACTCTTTACGGTTTCTGTCTTTGTTTACGGTTCTAGGGCTTTGACCATACGTGTAAATGACCGCTTTTAAACAGGAAATTACGATTTATCGTAAACGTATCATTACGATACATAAATCGTATAATTTCTCGCCTAAATTTATGCTTTGAATGCTCCACAAATTAATTGTGGCAATTTTTTTTAGTTCAAAGTAACCATTATACGGCCTTAAATTATTAAATTTTAATTAAAGTCAACAAAGTAAAGAAGATCAGACAATACATTAAAAACAATGCAAAATTGACATGTATCTGCAGTATCAAGAGGAAACCCTTGAGATACGTGCCAATTTAGAATGCTATATGGCAAAATTTGGTAGCGGCATATCATTGCGTTAAGCTTACATTTGGAAATTATTGAAATTGTCAACATATTTTATTTTTTTTTCAAATGGATTGACATTTTTTTGAAATTATTTTATGTGGAAATAAAAAAAAATATTGAGAAGTATATCATCGAAATAACACGCGATCATTGAACATATGTACACGTTTTACATAGAATGCACGTAAATTTTGGGACAAATACAAAACTAGAAGACATTCTGAATGTCCTAGATTATTTAGATTGAAAATAAATTATCTTATGTATAGTAATTTGTTAGGAATACTATTGTAGGTTGTGACATTTTCTTTAATAAAATTGAAATTAAGTAGATCTTATTTTTAGTGATACAAATATTCATACATGATCAAAAATACCAAATTATATGGTTGTTAATATCGAATCATTAGGCAATATCTTTGAACGTATAAAAATAAATATGTAACACTGGGAAAACTAATATAGGAGGATGAAAGAAAACTTTCCGCTGGCTTTCCTTTTCATTGAAAATTTTTATCATTAAACTGATTTAAAAAATAGCCATTCCATAGCCATATTTTGAGAATAATCCGCGAAAATCTTGCAAAAATTATTTTAAAGAATCGGCTGGACCGATTTGACTTAAATTTTCTGTTAGAAGTCTGTAATTGAAGTGGAAAGATTTTTAATGAAAGAACATTTTGAGAAAAATACGCGAAAATTTTGCAAAATATATTTTGAAAGATATTAGCATTTCCACACATTTTATATCGAACCTTTATGGTTTCATCTCTTCGTAGTTCTTTTTGGACATATTTTGGGCGAAAATGGCCAGTGTATATCTTTAAGTAATTGTTAATTATGGAAAATTGTCAAAATATGTTAATTTTCTACAATTAATTGGATTCTCATTACCTTGAAAAAACTATTGTATATGAAAATAAATTTATATTTTCATTAGAGTTAAATTTGTCTGTTTTTGTCTAACTCATATGTGCCTTTATGGTTCCTCAAATGTATTTTAAAAGATGTGAATAATGTTTGCATGGTATATTGACTGTACCGTTGGGAAGTTTTTTACTAAGAAAATGTTGAGAAAATCATCAACAAGTCGGGAAAATGGAATAATCGAACGTTGTGTTAGTTACATTGTTTATAACTCAAGAACTCTACACCGATTTTAACGATTCAAAGGACTTATAAATCGTATGTGGTCAGAATAGGAAAATATGAAAACTAATTGTGAGATTCCGCCAAAACAAATATATTAAGTAATATTTACAATGGTTACAGTGACATGGTTTCTATGTGTGACCTTATACCCACATATACAAACGACAGACCATGTTCTCATATGTGACGCAGTGTCACATATGATGCATGTCAATAGTTCATTCACAAAACCACAATGTCAATAGTAAAAAGCACCTGGCGACAATGCCAATATTAAGCCAGAAGTGATTTACTACCATTTCCTACAGGGAGATTATCCATATTTACTGTTTATGCATTGGAAAATATGGTATGTATATTTGCTAAAGGCAAAGACATTAAATATAAAGCATACATTTAGGCGGAAAATTATACGATTTATGTATCGTAACGCTACGTTTACGATAAATCGTAATTTCCTGTTTAAAATCGGTCATTTACACGTATGGTCAAAGCCATAGAAACCGTAAACAAAGACATAAAATTATAAAGATACGACAATTGATACGTAAACAATTTCCAACAGATGGCTTTTGTCAAAATGTATTTTGTCGAGTCTTTACGGTAAAGACAGGCATAACAGAGGCTTGTTAAGAATAGAACCGCCAATACGCGATAATGTGTGTATAAAATATAAATAACATCAGAGATATGTACTCAAAATATACGTTTTTATTTTATAAGCTTGAGATAAAGCACTTAAAACGTTTAATATTGTTCGCTCTGTTGTTACGATATCATAACAACAGAGGGAAAAGCCATCTGTTGAAAATTGTTTACTTATGAAATGTCGTATCTTTATACTTTTGTCTTTGTTTACGGCAAAGACATAAAATTATAAAGATAGGACAATTGATACGTCGACAAACTCCAATAGTGTTACGATATCATAACAACAGAGCGAATAATATTAAACATTCTAAGCGCTATATAGCAAGCTTATTAAATAAAAAAAAAATATATTTTGAGTGCCGATCTCTGATTTTATTTACATTTTAAAAACACATTATCGCGTATTACCGTTATTATTGCTAACATGCCTCTCTTATACCTGATTCCCCCTGGATATTTTTCTATAAACTATTTTTCCAAAATGCATTTTGACTCTTTACGGTTTCTGTCTTTGTTTACGGTTCTAGGGCTTTGACCATACGTGTAAATGACCGCTTTTAAACAGGAAATTACGATTTATCGTAAACGTATCATTACGATACATAAATCGTATAATTTCTCGCCTAAATTTATGCTTTGAATGCTCCACAAATTAATTGTGGCAATTTTTTTTAGTTCAAAGTAACCATTATACGGCCTTAAATTATTAAATTTTAATTAAAGTCAACAAAGTAAAGAAGATCAGACAATACATTAAAAACAATGCAAAATTGACATGTATCTGCAGTATCAAGAGGAAACCCTTGAGATACGTGCCAATTTAGAATGCTATATGGCAAAATTTGGTAGCGGCATATCATTGCGTTAAGCTTACATTTGGAAATTATTGAAATTGTCAACATATTTTATTTTTTTTCAAATGGATTGACATTTTTTTGAAATTATTTTATGTGGAAATAAAAAAAAATATTGAGAAGTATATCATCGAAATAACACGCGATCATTGAACATATGTACACGTTTTACATAGAATGCACGTAAATTTTGGGACAAATACAAAACTAGAAGACATTCTGAATGTCCTAGATTATTTAGATTGAAAATAAATTATCTTATGTATAGTAATTTGTTAGGAATACTATTGTAGGTTGTGACATTTTCTTTAATAAAATTGAAATTAAGTAGATCTTATTTTTAGTGATACAAATATTCATACATGATCAAAAATACCAAATTATATGGTTGTTAATATCGAATCATTAGGCAATATCTTTGAACGTATAAAAATAAATATGTAACACTGGGAAAACTAATATAGGAGGATGAAAGAAAACTTTCCGCTGGCTTTCCTTTTCATTGAAAATTTTTATCATTAAACTGATTTAAAAAATAGCCATTCCATAGCCATATTTTGAGAATAATCCGCGAAAATCTTGCAAAAATTATTTTAAAGAATCGGCTGGACCGATTTGACTTAAATTTTCTGTTAGAAGTCTGTAATTGAAGTGGAAAGATTTTTAATGAAAGAACATTTTGAGAAAAATACGCGAAAATTTTGCAAAATATATTTTGAAAGATATTAGCATTTCCACACATTTTATATCGAACCTTTATGGTTTCATCTCTTCGTAGTTCTTTTTGGACATATTTTGGGCGAAAATGGCCAGTGTATATCTTTAAGTAATTGTTAATTATGGAAAATTGTCAAAATATGTTAATTTTCTACAATTAATTGGATTCTCATTACCTTGAAAAAACTATTGTATATGAAAATAAATTTATATTTTCATTAGAGTTAAATTTGTCTGTTTTTGTCTAACTCATATGTGCCTTTATGGTTCCTCAAATGTATTTTAAAAGATGTGAATAATGTTTGCATGGTATATTGACTGTACCGTTGGGAAGTTTTTTACTAAGAAAATGTTGAGAAAATCATCAACAAGTCGGGAAAATGGAATAATCGAACGTTGTGTTAGTTACATTGTTTATAACTCAAGAACTCTACACCGATTTTAACGATTCAAAGGACTTATAAATCGTATGTGGTCAGAATAGGAAAATATGAAAACTAATTGTGAGATTCCGCCAAAACAAATATATTAAGTAATATTTACAATGGTTACAGTGACATGGTTTCTATGTGTGACCTTATACCCACATATACAAACGACAGACCATGTTCTCATATGTGACGCAGTGTCACATATGATGCATGTCAATAGTTCATTCACAAAACCACAATGTCAATAGTAAAAAGCACCTGGCGACAATGCCAATATTAAGCCAGAAGTGATTTACTACCATTTCCTACAGGGAGATTATCCATATTTACTGTTTATGCATTGGAAAATATGGTATGTATATTTGCTAAAGGCAAAGACATTAAATATAAAGCATACATTTAGGCGGAAAATTATACGATTTATGTATCGTAACGCTACGTTTACGATAAATCGTAATTTCCTGTTTAAAATCGGTCATTTACACGTATGGAAACCATAGAAACCGTAAACAAAGACATAAAATTATAAAGATACGACAATTGATACGTAAACAATTTCCAACAGATGGCTTTTGTCAAAATGTATTTTGTCGAGTCTTTACGGTAAAGACAGGCATAACAGAGGCTTGTTAAGAATAGAACCGCCAATACGCGATAATGTGTGTATAAAATATAAATAACATCAGAGATATGTACTCAAAATATACGTTTTTATTTTATAAGCTTGAGATAAAGCACTTAAAACGTTTAATATTGTTCGCTCTGTTGTTACGATATCATAACAACAGGGGGAAAAGCCATCTGTTGAAAATTGTTTACTTATGAAATGTCGTATCTTTATACTTTTGTCTTTGTTTACGGCAAAGACATAAAAGTATAAAGATAGGACAATTGATACGTCGACAAACTCCAATAGTGTTACGATATCATAACAACAGAGCGAATAATATTAAACATTCTAAGCGCTATATAGCAAGCTTATTAAATAAAAAAATATATTTTGAGTGCAGATCTCTGATTTTATTTACATTTTAAAAACACATTATCGCGTATTGCCGTTATTATTGCTAACATGCCTCTCTTATACCTGATTCCCCCTGGATATTTTTCTATAAACTATTTTTCCAAAATGCATTTTGTCGACTCTTTACGGTTTCTGTCTTTGTTTACGGTTCTAGGGCTTTGACCATACGTGTAAATGACCGCTTTTAAACAGGAAATTACGATTTATCGTAAACGTATCATTACGATACATAAATCGTATAATTTCTCGCCTAAATTTATGCTTTGAATGTTCCACAAATTAATTGTGGCAATTTTTTTTAGTTCAAAGTAACCATTATACGGCCTTAAATTATTAAATTTTAATTAAAGTCAACAAAGTAAAGAAGATCAGACAATACATTAAAAACAATGCAAAATTGACATGTATCTGCAGTATCAAGAGGAAACCCTTGAGATACGTGCCAATTTAGAATGCTATATGGCAAAATTTGGTAGCGGCATATCATTGCGTTAAGCTTACATTTGGAAATTATTGAAATTGTCAACATATTTTATTTTTTTTTTCAAATGGATTGACATTTTTTTGAAATTATTTTATGTGGAAATAAAAAAAACTATTGAGAAGTATATCATCGAAATAACACGCGATCATTGAACATATGTACACGTTTTACATAGAATGCACGTAAATTTTGGGACAAATACAAAACTAGAAGACATTCTGAATGTCCTCGATTATTTAGATTGAAAATAAATTATCTTATGTATAGTAATTTGTTAGGAATACTATTGTAGGTTGTGACATTTTCTTTAATAAAATTGAAATTAAGTAGATCTTATTTTTAGTGATACAAATATTCATACATGATCAAAAATACCAAATTATATGGTTGTTAATATCGAATCATTAGGCAATATCTTTGAACGTATAAAAATAAATATGTAACACTGGGAAAACTAATATAGGAGGATGAAAGAAAACTTTCCGCTGGCTTTCCTTTTCATTGAAAATTTTTATCATTAAACTGATTTAAAAAATAGCCATTCCATAGCCATATTTTGAGAATAATCCGCGAAAATCTTGCAAAAATTATTTTAAAGAATCGGCTGGACCGATTTGACTTAAATTTTCTGTTAGAAGTCTGTAATTGAAGTGGAAAGATTTTTAATGAAAGAACATTTTGAGAAAAATACGCGAAAATTTTGCAAAATATATTTTGAAAGATATTAGCATTTCCACACATTTTATATCGAACCTTTATGGTTTCATCTCTTCGTAGTTCTTTTTGGACATATTTTGGGCGAAAATGGCCAGTGTATATCTTTAAGTAATTGTTAATTATGGAAAATTGTCAAAATATGTTAATTTTCTACAATTAATTGGATTCTCATTACCTTGAAAAAACTATTGTATATGAAAATAAATTTATATTTTCATTAGAGTTAAATTTGTCTGTTTTTGTCTAACTCATATGTGCCTTTATGGTTCCTCAAATGTATTTTAAAAGATGTGAATAATGTTTGCATGGTATATTGACTGTACCGTTGGGAAGTTTTTTACTAAGAAAATGTTGAGAAAATCATCAACAAGTCGGGAAAATGGAATAATCGAACGTTGTGTTAGTTACATTGTTTATAACTCAAGAACTCTACACCGATTTTAACGATTCAAAGGACTTATAAATCGTATGTGGTCAGAATAGGAAAATATGAAAACTAATTGTGAGATTCCGCCAAAACAAATATATTAAGTAATATTTACAATTCCCCAATTTTGGTATCGAGCTTTAATGTTTAAATAAATTGTTGTTTTTTAAGACATATGGTTTTTTGATTTAGATAGATGAAAACTTCTAATTTCTTAAAATATATGTATGTTATAATACTAATAATGCGATCATTAACATCGACAAAAATAATGGTAATGATAGCATTATTAGTATTCCCGTCAGATATTTGAAGTTTTGTCTTATTTTCTTTAGGGACAAAGCTGTTGAATATGAAATCTCATTTTCTTATTTGTCAAAAATGTATTATTTTTTCGACAATGTTTCTTTTTTTTGGCCAACAACTTGAAGATTGGATGTGAACCTATGTAACGTTAAAAAACAACTTAATGAAATGTTTAATTAAAATCAAGTTGTTAAAAAATGTGAGGATATAACAAATCCGATTACATTTCACGATTTTGTTTTAGTTATGATATAAAACAGGCCAAACTTTATATATATATAGAATATATAGCAAAGATATACATATCTATAACGGCAATCTGAAAACTAATTAACAATTTGTTTAAAAATGAAATATACCTATAACTGAGCAGAAATCACTAAACTTCTATGCCAAATCTAAAATTTTTCGAGTTATATACTGATTTTAATATAAAAATCAAAAGGTCAGTTGGACGTAAACAAAATTATATTGTAATTAAGAATTCTTCAAGAAGGGACAAATAAGATAATGTAAAAACGTTGGAGCAATAACAAAACACGATCTTCTGTTGAAAAAAAAAACTTTTGGTGAAATAAGTTCTACCAAATTATAAACTGTTATGTTCTTGGTCCTGCATTGGGTAACAGTTAATACTTTTTATTGACATAAACTTAGTGGCAAATGTTTTTACCAATCTTATATTGATAAGGCAAAACAACGTTTGCCGGGTCAGCTAGTATCTAATATTTATTAAAAAAAAATATATATAGTAGGTTAGTATATGATATTTGCAATAAATTAAATGTATGAGAGGATGCACACCTAAGAGTCATTTTAAGAGAATGCAATGTTTCAGCTGTTTAATTCATAAGGTGCAATCTTAAATGGCAATGCTCTGGGATCTTACTTCTACTTACAACTAATATAGGTACATAATATGGATAAATGGATGAAACAGCAACAAATTTTTTTCCAAAGTCTCGGAATTTGCAATAAACGCATATTCTCATTAGCTAAGCATCTTTGGAAACACATTTTCAATTTTATTGATTTAATTTTTGCAATTTTATTGATTTATTTTTTTTATTTATTTCATTCTGCTCTTCTTTTCATATAATCACAAGTACATTTTGTAAATATTTTAAACTTTCTATTTAGCAAAGGTTGCAATAATTGTCTGACTGTACTCCTGAGCTTAAAGTTTTCACATGTGTACGAACGGTTTACTTGCTATGCTTATGAAGGTCTGCTACCGAATTCTTCAACAATCTAAAACTGGCTGTATGCAGTTTTTTCTGCTATCGAACATTCCTTCTTGATCTATTCACGCTAGAATTTTGCATATACTTGCTATCCTTGTCAGTTATCTAATTTTACATTTTCTCCATTGACATTTGTCTCATTTGTGTCTATTGAGTAACGGTACCCTTTAAAATTCATTATGAAGTCGTGTAAAAAGGAGAGAAGAAGAGCGATAACAAAAATTGATCATTTATCTAGGTAATCGGATTATCATTCACAATAGTCCGTTAAAAAATGTAATAATTTGAGAAAACAAATCAAATCCCTAACACAACTGCTTTGTTTGTAAGTCCTGACGAGAAAACAAACAGGAAAAAGGATTTGATTCTGTAAAATAAAATTGTGTGGCACGACCCACGAAAGCCGGGCAAATAAAATATAAACGCATTTTTATGGTTTCAGATCATTTGCGTGAAATTTACCAATAAACTTTCCCGTTACATCTTCAATTTCGTACAAAGAGTTTCCAATTATCTTTCGTACTCGACATTTTAGGTATTTTGGAGTAAATTTGGCATTTATGCCTCTTTGGAAGTTACTCAAGGTATGGTTCTTTCGAAAAATTTCTTGACTTTCTCTATACATAATGGGTTTAGTTCTGGTATTGTATGTCCTCGACGACTTCTCGTGAGCATTTCCTAAATTTTTGACTATCTTTGCTCTTAAATTTAACAACTTATCGGTTCTCGTAATTATGGTATCGTCACATAACATGTAGGCACATATTTTGTCCAAACATTGCATAATACGGAGAACATTGTATTGATGTGTGGTAGTCGCTACGAAGGACAGTTAAAATCCGAGGTATACATTTATCCCAATTTAGGTGATTTTCTTCATTCTTCAAGTAATAGCGTATTTTGGGAATGATTTCTCGGTTGGCTCTCTCGGAACAATTTGCTTGAGGAGTGTAAAGTCCTGTTTTTATGTGAGTTATCCCATACTGAGAAAAGAAATCTTGCATTTCGGCTGAAACAAACTGTTTAGCTTTATCGTCATGAATGAATTAAGGGACACCAAATGTATTAAAAATATAATTTTGGAAAAAATCTATAACATTGATAGAAGTTGCTGATCGAAAAGGACAAAGAAATAAGAATTTTGTGAAGTGGTCTAATACGATGAATAATTGTGTGTTCTTAGATTTTGAAGTTGGGTATGGACCTAAAAAGTCACAATACAATCGTTGCATTCCCCAATTTTGGTATCGAGCTTTAATGTTTAAATAAATTGTTGTTTTTTAAGACATATGGTTTTTTGATTTAGATAGTTTTGTCTTATTTTCTTTAGGGACAAAGCTGTTGAATATGAAATCTCATTTTCTTATTTGTCAAAAATGTATTATTTTTTCGACAATGTTTCTTTTTTTTGGCCAACAACTTGAAGATTGGATGTGAACCTATGTAACGTTAAAAAACAACTTAATGAAATGTTTAATTAAAATCAAGTTGTTAAAAAATGTGAGGATATAACAAATCCGATTACATTTCACGATTTTGTTTTAGTTATGATATAAAACAGGCCAAACTTTATATATATATAGAATATATAGCAAAGATATACATATCTATAACGGCAATCTGAAAACTAATTAACAATTTGTTTAAAAATGAAATATACCTATAACTGAGCAGAAATCACTAAACTTCTATGCCAAATCTAAAATTTTTCGAGTTATATACTGATTTTAATATAAAAATCAAAAGGTCAGTTGGACGTAAACAAAATTATATTGTAATTAAGAATTCTTCAAGAAGGGACAAATAAGATAATGTAAAAACGTTGGAGCAATAACAAAACACGATCTTCTGTTGAAAAAAAAACTTTTGGTGAAATAAGTTCTACCAAATTATAAACTGTTATGTTCTTGGTCCTGCATTGGGTAACAGTTAATACTTTTTATTGACATAAACTTAGTGGCAAATGTTTTTACCAATCTTATATTGATAAGGCAAAACAACGTTTGCCGGGTCAGCTAGTATCTAATATTTATTAAAAAAATATATATATAGTAGGTTAGTATATGATATTTGCAATAAATTAAATGTATGAGAGGATGCACACCTAAGAGTCATTTTAAGAGAATGCAATGTTTCAGCTGTTTAATTCATAAGGTGCAATCTTAAATGGCAATGCTCTGGGATCTTACTTCTACTTACAACTAATATAGGTACATAATATGGATAAATGGATGAAACAGCAACAAATTTTTTTCCAAAGTCTCGGAATTTGCAATAAACGCATATTCTCATTAGCTAAGCATCTTTGGAAACACATTTTCAATTTTATTGATTTAATTTTTGCAATTTTATTGATTTATTTTTTTTTATTTA
This sequence comes from Musca vetustissima, assembly GCF_032173495.1. Taxonomy (NCBI): domain Eukaryota; kingdom Metazoa; phylum Arthropoda; class Insecta; order Diptera; family Muscidae; genus Musca; species Musca vetustissima. Next base: position 26,372 of record NW_026882276.1, read on the forward strand.
TTTCATTCTGCTCTTCTTTTCATATAATCACAAGTACATTTTGTAAATATTTTAAACTTTCTATTTAGCAAAGGTTGCAATAATTGTCTGACTGTACTCCTGAGCTTAAAGTTTTCACATGTGTACGAACGGTTTACTTGCTATGCTTATGAAGGTCTGCTACCGAATTCTTCAACAATCTAAAACTGGCTGTATGCAGTTTTTTCTGCTATCGAACATTCCTTCTTGATCTATTCACGCTAGAATTTTGCATATACTTGCTATCCTTGTCAGTTATCTAATTTTACATTTTCTCCATTGACATTTGTCTCATTTGTGTCTATTGAGTAACGGTACCCTTTAAAATTCATTATGAAGTCGTGTAAAAAGGAGAGAAGAAGAGCGATAACAAAAATTGATCATTTATCTAGGTAATCGGATTATCATTCACAATAGTCCGTTAAAAAATGTAATAATTTGAGAAAACAAATCAAATCCCTAACACAACTGCTTTGTTTGTAAGTCCTGACGAGAAAACAAACAGGAAAAAGGATTTGATTCTGTAAAATAAAATTGTGTGGCACGACCCACGAAAGCCGGGCAAATAAAATATAAACGCATTTTTATGGTTTCAGATCATTTGCGTGAAATTTACCAATAAACTTTCCCGTTACATCTTCAATTTCGTACAAAGAGTTACCAATTATCTTTCGTACTCGACATTTTAGGTATTTTGGAGTAAATTTGGCATTTATGCCTCTTTGGAAGTTACTCAAGGTATGGTTCTTTCGAAAAATTTCTTGACTTTCTCTATACATAATGGGTTTAGTTCTGGTATTGTATGTCCTCGACGACTTCTCGTGAGCATTTCCTAAATTTTTGACTATCTTTGCTCTTAAATTTAACAACTTATCGGTTCTCGTAATTATGGTATCGTCACATAACATGTAGGCACATATTTTGTCCAAACATTGCATAATACGGAGAACATTGTATTGATGTGTGGTAGTCGCTACGAAGGACAGTTAAAATCCGAGGTATACATTTATCCCAATTTAGGTGATTTTCTTCATTCTTCAAGTAATAGCGTATTTTGGGAATGATTTCTCGGTTGGCTCTCTCGGAACAATTTGCTTGAGGAGTGTAAAGTCCTGTTTTTATGTGAGTTATCCCATACTGAGAAAAGAAATCTTGCATTTCGGCTGAAACAAACTGTTTAGCTTTATCGTCATGAATGAATTAAGGGACACCAAATGTATTAAAAATATAATTTTGGAAAAAATCTATAACATTGATAGAAGTTGCTGATCGAAAAGGACAAAGAAATAAGAATTTTGTGAAGTGGTCTAATACGATGAATAATTGTGTGTTCTTAGATTTTGAAGTTGGGTATGGACCTAAAAAGTCACAATACAATCGTTGCATTCCCCAATTTTGGTATCGAGCTTTAATGTTTAAATAAATTGTTGTTTTTTAAGACATATGGTTTTTTGATTTAGATAGATGAAAACTTCTAATTTCTTAAAATATATGTATGTTATAATACTAATAATGCGATCATTAACATCGACAAAAATAATGGTAATGATAGCATTATTAGTATTCCCGTCAGATATTTGAAGTTTTGTCTTATTTTCTTTAGGGACAAAGCTGTTGAATATGAAATCTCATTTTCTTATTTGTCAAAAATGTATTATTTTTTCGACAATGTTTCTTTTTTTTGGCCAACAACTTGAAGATTGGATGTGAACCTATGTAACGTTAAAAAACAACTTAATGAAATGTTTAATTAAAATCAAGTTGTTAAAAAATGTGAGGATACAACAAATCCGATTACATTTCACGATTTTGTTTTAGTTATGATATAAAACAGGCCAAACTTTATATATATATATAGAATATATAGCAAAGATATACATATCTATAACGGCAATCTGAAAACTAATTAACAATTTGTTTAAAAATGAAATATACCTATAACTGAGCAGAAATCACTAAACTTCTATGCCAAATCTAAAATTTTTCGAGTTATATACTGATTTTAATATAAAAATCAAAAGGTCAGTTGGACGTAAACAAAATTATATTGTAATTAAGAATTCTTCAAGAAGGGACAAATAAGATAATGTAAAAACGTTGGAGCAATAACAAAACACGATCTTCTGTTGAAAAAAAAAAACTTTTGGTGAAATAAGTTCTACCAAATTATAAACTGTTATGTTCTTGGTCCTGCATTGGGTAACAGTTAATACTTTTTATTGACATAAACTTAGTGGCAAATGTTTTTACCAATCTTATATTGATAAGGCAAAACAACGTTTGCCGGGTCAGCTAGTATCTAATATTTATTAAAAAAATATATATATAGTAGGTTAGTATATGATATTTGCAATAAATTAAATGTATGAGAGGATGCACACCTAAGAGTCATTTTAAGAGAATGCAATGTTTCAGCTGTTTAATTCATAAGGTGCAATCTTAAATGGCAATGCTCTGGGATCTTACTTCTACTTACAACTAATATAGGTACATAATATGGATAAATGGATGAAACAGCAACAAATTTTTTTCCAAAGTCTCGGAATTTGCAATAAACGCATATTCTCATTAGCTAAGCATCTTTGGAAACACATTTTCAATTTTATTGATTTAATTTTTGCAATTTTATTGATTTATTTTTTTTATTTATTTCATTCTGCTCTTCTTTTCATATAATCACAAGTACATTTTGTAAATATTTTAAACTTTCTATTTAGCAAAGGTTGCAATAATTGTCTGACTGTACTCCTGAGCTTAAAGTTTTCACATGTGTACGAACGGTTTACTTGCTATGCTTATGAAGGTCTGCTACCGAATTCTTCAACAATCTAAAACTGGCTGTATGCAGTTTTTTCTGCTATCGAACATTCCTTCTTGATCTATTCACGCTAGAATTTTGCATATACTTGCTATCCTTGTCAGTTATCTAATTTTACATTTTCTCCATTGACATTTGTCTCATTTGTGTCTATTGAGTAACGGTACCCTTTAAAATTCATTATGAAGTCGTGTAAAAAGGAGAGAAGAAGAGCGATAACAAAAATTGATCATTTATCTAGGTAATCGGATTATCATTCACAATAGTCCGTTAAAAAATGTAATAATTTGAGAAAACAAATCAAATCCCTAACACAACTGCTTTGTTTGTAAGTCCTGACGAGAAAACAAACAGGAAAAAGGATTTGATTCTGTAAAATAAAATTGTGTGGCACGACCCACGAAAGCCGGGCAAATAAAATATAAACGCATTTTTATGGTTTCAGATCATTTGCGTGAAATTTACCAATAAACTTTCCCGTTAGATCTTCAATTTCGTACAAAGAGTTACCAATTATCTTTCGTACTCGACATTTTAGGTATTTTGGAGTAAATTTGGCATTTATGCCTCTTTGGAAGTTACTCAAGGTATGGTTCTTTCGAAAAATTTCTTGACTTTCTCTATACATAATGGGTTTAGTTCTGGTATTGTATGTCCTCGACGACTTCTCGTGAGCATTTCCTAAATTTTTGACTATCTTTGCTCTTAAATTTAACAACTTATCGGTTCTCGTAATTATGGTATCGTCACATAACATGTAGGCACATATTTTGTCCAAACATTGCATAATACGGAGAACATTGTATTGATGTGTGGTAGTCGCTACGAAGGACAGTTAAAATCCGAGGTATACATTTATCCCAATTTAGGTGATTTTCTTCATTCTTCAAGTAATAGCGTATTTTGGGAATGATTTCTCGGTTGGCTCTCTCGGAACAATTTGCTTGAGGAGTGTAAAGTCCTGTTTTTATGTGAGTTATCCCATACTGAGAAAAGAAATCTTGCATTTCGGCTGAAACAAACTGTTTAGCTTTATCGTCATGAATGAATTAAGGGACACCAAATGTATTAAAAATATAATTTTGGAAAAAATCTATAACATTGATAGAAGTTGCTGATCGAAAAGGACAAAGAAATAAGAATTTTGTGAAGTGGTCTAATACGATGAATAATTGTGTGTTCTTAGATTTTGAAGTTGGGTATGGACCTAAAAAGTCACAATACAATCGTTGCATTGGACGAACTGTTTGGAATGCATCTCCCATCGGAGGTCTTAAAATATGATTTGGACTTTTGGTCTCTTTACAGTCTTCACATTGAGAAACAAATGTTTTCACGTCCTTGGTAATAAAATTGAGGAATCCGAAACAATGTTTTAGTATAAACGCCATGGCAATATGCGTCAGAGCTTTTTGTATTACAAATCTTATTAAGGTTGAGGGAAGCCACAATCTCCATAAATTAAATTCTTCTTCGGGTAGTCCTTCACGGAATTTTACACGTTTATAAATGTGTTCCCCTGAAACTTGTAATTCTGGTAGTTTGTCATAGTCTTTCATTATAGTATCCCTAAGGGTAGAATATTCTGAGGCGTCAAAATCGGGTGAATTAAGGTCAATATCAGGTTAGTTATGGACAAGTTGAAGGGAATCAACGTCAAAGCGAGAAAGGGTGTCTGGGACGACATTTAAGGACCCTTTTCGATGCTCCATCTTCAAGTCAAAGCCTTGCAGTTCTAGACTCCACCTTACAAGTCTACCATTTATATCCTTCAAGGACATTAACCATCTCAGGCTTGAATGGTCCGTTATAATAAGAAAGTGCAAACCTTCTATATACGGCTAAATTTTTCAACACATACAATGGCAGCCAAACACTTCAACTCGGTTACCGTGTAATTACGCTGGCGCAGTTGACAATGCAACTTTTAATTTTTCGAAGCTTTCAATAGCTTTAGGTGTTAAACTAAATCGTTCAGTTTTCTTCAGGCAATCTGTCAAGGGCCAGATATGTCTGCAAAATTCTCTATAAATGTCCTATACCAGTTACACATTCCGATAAACCTTCGGACTTGCCGAGGTGATTTGGGTAAGGGAAAGTCGACGATAGCTGACACCTTATCCGGATCTACCTTCAAACATCCACTTCCAATTCGATATCCAAGATATTTGATTTCGCTTTGGCAGAATTTGCTTTTGCCGACGTTAATGGTTAGTTTTGCATTTTTCAAGCATTGGGCTACTTCACGAAGCAATGATATGTGTTCCTCAAATGAAGCACTACAAACCAGGAGATCATCCATATATATAAACACGCGCTCTCTTAGACGGGAAGGTATAAACTTATCCATAAGACGACTCATCGTCTGTGGGCCGTTACAAAGCCCAAAGGGCATGACACGGTATTGGTAGAGAGGTCTACCTGGTACCTCAAATGCAGTTTTCTCCTTTGATGACTCTGACAATGGAATTTGAAAAAATGCATCTTTTAAATCGATACCACTTATAAAGTGAGTATCACTTAGACGAATTAACAAACCATTAACGTGTGGAAGTGGATACGAATCTTTTTTGGTAACTAGGTTTAGTTTACGTGAGTCCAAGCATAGTCTTACTTTGCCTGGTTTTCTCACGTTGACAATAAGGAAGCACCACGCCGAATTGGATTCTTCGATAATTCCTAATTTTAGAAGACGATCTAGTTCGCCATATACCTCAGCTTGTCTCGGAGGAGAAAGCGGGTAGTGTTTACACTTAATGGGGGCGGCATCACCCTTGTCATTGGAGTGGACTAACATGTCAGTGCAACCCAAACCTAATTTCTCAAATGCAGGAAACTCGAGCATCACACTTTTCAATCTAAGTTTCTCTTCAGCAGTTAAATTATGATATAAAATTTCACTTTGCGCAGGATTTTCAATCTCTAACGACTCCATGGGTGGAATAATGTCTGGTACTAATGCAAATTCACGCCAGAAGTTTAGTCCAAGATAAGCATTCTGGCTTAAAGAAGGGACAATGTAAAAATCTATGTTTTTCGTAACTCCTTTATACACAACTGGTAATGTACAATGGCCTAAAACATGATTCTTAGAATCAGTTGTAATAAATGATTTAAAGGGCTGAGTTTGATATTGTTTCTCTCGAGAAAATCTAAACTGTCTTTACCCAATACAGATACGCTTGCACCTGAGTCCAATAAACCAAAAAGGTTTTCGTGGAATATTTTTATGCTAGCAAAAGGTCGTTCGTCGTTGGCATTACATAGCAAAGACGATTCAATAAGTTTACGAAATAGCTTTCTTTTTCTACAGCGAGCTCTACAGTTTAGAATTTTCTTTGGAATATGTTTGTCAAATCTGGTATTGAAGTTTAGGGCATGGTCTAACGTTTCATAAGATGAGGTACGTGTATATGTGATTTCGATTCATCTTCCTGTGGGAGACTAATCAACTGATTATTTACGAACTCGGGGGAGGATTGATAGAACGAGTGTCCCCGGTAGCCACCTCGATCTTTTTCCGGTTTCCCAGATGATCATTTTTACAAGTATTGGTTATAACTCCACGTTCTTCACACTTGTAACAAAACTTGTGTCGAGTTTCGTCGGGACAATAAATGTATGAATGACAATAAATGTATGTTGAAGGCAATTCCAACACTTGATTTTGGAATAATTAGGTGCGTTCCTATTTCGTGAGAATCTTATAGCTGCAATCTGTGGATCATAATTGTCATCCTCTTCACAATCTTCAGATATTTCTATGTCAATTTCATTGATTTGTCTTGGTGGTCGACTAATAAAAGGAGATGGAGTTTTCGTTTCAGAAAGTAGCTGCTCTGCACGGCGTGCGCAATCCCTTAGTGTGTTGAGGCCTTTAGGCTCCGAATTGAAAAGTAATAATTTTAAATTTGGGTTGATGTTTCTCCTTATAATCTAAATGATTCTACTATCTGAAAGAGGTTCCTTTAATTTGCTGTTTAAGGATAAAACAGCGCTATGAAATTCACTATAAGATTCTTTAGAGCCTTGTTTCCTAGTCTGAAGTTTTACTAAAATGTCATCATCCGTTTCTAATGATCCAAATTCTTGTGAAAGTGAAAATTTCAAATAGGCATACGAAGGGTTACTATTGCGTTGCAAGAAATCCCAATACCATTCCTCTGCTTTGTCAGTGAGGAAGATCTGAAAATTCGACATTAGAAGCTCCTCTGAACAGTCATTTCGTGTTCGCAATGTATCTGCCTTAAATAGAAAATCAGATGCATTACCTACTCCGTTATATGAAATTTTCCATTTTTCTAAATCAATTCTATGATTGCTAGGTCTGACATGGTTTTGTGTATTCTGTGTAGGGTAAGCTGTCCCATGATGCTGATTTCGATTTGGCGATACTGAATAATTATTATTTGTAGGCTGACTAAGACCTGATATGGTTTCTCTTACAGCGGATAGTTCGGACCTAAAGTCCTGTATAGTCTGCTGTACGGATGCAAGCATGTCTTGACTAGCATTGTGGGGATTAGAATCACCTTGATTTCCAGAATTTTGACTCATGTTTTGATTTTCTTCAAATCCGTACAAATTAGTAGTAGTACCCAAAGAACTATCAACGCCTGTCAATGCTGATTGAGTTTTGTTAGAATTATGAGCTTTCGGGGAAATAGTCGCTCTGTTTTGCGAAGTATTTGCTCCTAACGGATCACTTCCGGAATTATCTAATATATTTAAGTTTGATTTTATTTGGTCTGGCCTAGAATTTAAGGATAAATCTTCTAATGAGAAATTTATGCGTCTGGCACAATTAGATTGGTCAATGTTTAACGAATCTGGTGGTTGTGAATTACGAAGGTTTTCTAATGATGCACTATTTGGTGTATTTAATCGTTTACCTCCACCTCTAGATTGATTTGAAGTTTGTATGCTTGCTCTAGAAGTGCCACGTCGTAGTTCCATACTACTCAAATTCAAAAATTTTTAATTTTTATGATTTTTGGTTAATATTCAAAAATAAAAAGCTTGTGAATAATTAATGTTTTATGTGATGACATAAAATTGGTTAATTTATTAATTTAGTAAAACAGTGATTTTGCCATTAGTCGTCATCAGTTTCCAATGGTCGGCATGTCATAATTTTGATGTAAAAATTTTGGACAAAATTATGTTTCACCCATATTCCGACTATAGGCAAACCCTGTCGTATTGTGTTTTAAAGCGGCATGAAAAGGACTTGATTTTATTCTCGGTTGTGGAATTTGTGAAACATGTTTAATCAAATGTTAGGACATGTTGGTTCCAATTGTAATGCGTTGGCCATACAATCAGCAGATGCTGTATATTCACCCAGACTTTCGAGTACTTTGTCCATAGCGAACCTGACAAAAAAACTTCGATAAAAAACAATTTTTTAAGACGAATATTGATTTTAAGTTTTTACCAAATTTTGGGACCATTTGGATCTAGTTTTGCAACATTGTTAAGTTGTTTTTCGGCCAAACGAGGCTCACCCAAAATATGATGGGTTTCACCCAATGCCCTTTCTGTGTGATTGGCGGCCACAGCATTCAGGAAACACTGGTTAGCTTCATTCCATTGCTCCTGATAAACACAAAATAATCCGCTCTGAAAATGAAAGGAAATTTTAAGTAAAATATCACTTTTTTATATTTGATAAATTGGTCTTTATAAAGACCTTTGGTCTCTATACAGCCCAGCTGGTCTTAAAACAATTGATCGGATTCCGATCGTTGCGTACTTACCATATACATAATTTGATGTGACAATGGATAGATTTGTGATGCCTCGTGTATGCAATTCAATGCCTCGGCAGGTTGTTCAATGGACAAATAGACATCGGCCAAGAGTAACCAGATCTAAAAAATAAGAATTTTTAAAACTTATTCGATTCAAAAAACCCTTAATTTGTATCATCCATGGTCGTTGTGGCCAAGGTTTGAATGTAAACGAGCTAAGAGAACTTGCCGCCTCGCTTAAAGCTTGTTTCACACGTGATACTGCCGCCAGAGAAGCCGCATAAACAGGATCTTAAAATTAAATTTTAGGATATAACAAAGAGGAAAATTAACTACCAAAGCATAACACAAATGTGAATGAAAGAAAAATTCCAGAAAAATAAAACAAAAACAAATAAGTTTACAAATATATCTCTAGATAATAAAAAATGCATATAACATAGGAAGAATAAAACCGCAACAACAGCATACAAATTACAAGAAAATAAATTGTATATTGGTTAGAGAAAGTGATATATAAAGAGAGAGAGAGAGAGTAAGATAAAGCTTTTAATTCCTCATAATAATCTACTAAAAATATCCCTTATAAAAATCTACGCCTAAAGGGAAATTACAAAAAATATTCTCTATAGAAATCTACGACTAAATGGACCTCGACTAAATGAACCTTAGAAAAATATTCTTAAACAAGAAAAATAGTTTTTAAAAAAATCTACGCCGGTGCTTCATCGGTCATTGGAAAAATTTATTTAAAAAAGGCAACGCGGTCCTTGGAAAAAAATTACTTAAAAACAACGAGGTTTTTGGAAAAATATTCACTGAATATATTCTAAAAAAATTGGACTCAATAGCCTTTGGAAATTATTCCATTAGCCTTAAGGCTAAAACGTCCAAAAAATGTTCTTTATAGGCTTTAGACTTCGGCCAAATGGATTTCATACAGCCTGGTTGGCTGATGCGCGCATGAAATTATGTTCATACGTTGTTAAGTTCGGAGTTATTCCAACTATTTGATCCAATCATTGCAGATTTTTGTACAAAGCGTTTGACGTCATATTCAATCTATTGTTTAGATATATTGACTCGACAATAAAGATTCCTCTATCTTTATTGTATACCTTTATAGCTTTCCATACCCTATATAAATTCTCTGTAAAAGAAATTATTATTTCATCACACTACGTACTTGAATCCTTATCAGACATTTGTGACGACGTCACATGCAGTATTAAACTCTTTGTATCCGAATGTTTTTCTTCCTCAACGTTGACTTGACGTTGTACTGTGACCAATGCAATTTCAGCATCTTGTAAATGTAATTGAAGATGGGCCTTAACATGTAGAAGATTTAAATTGTCTGGAAATTCCTCCAAAGCATCTTCGGTGACAAACAATGCTTCGCGTGGACGTCTCGATGCGGGTAAAAGTAATGGAAATAAATGTGAACTTGGTGCATGTTCAGCACGTAAGGCCAAGGCGAAACGTATTGGGTCAATGCTTCTGGAATGTTTTTGAGTAGGGCGTATTGTTATGAAAGATAATATTCACACAGGTGATCATTTCCATCATTTTGTACGGCCTTTTCCAAGTCCAATGCCAATTTGTTGTAGTTTTCTCTTTCTAATTTCAGGGTGCTTTGTATGGCCAATTGTTGATAACCAATGTCTACGTAAAGTTGGGCCCGTGATGGTCGTAAACCTGTTGGTAAAAAAATTTATTGGAAAAAATAATTCTAAAAAATTTCCTACCTTTGGTCTTTTCAAAGCCTGATGGGCATAATCCAAACCCTCTTTTATCAAGCCCAATGACTCATAGCATAGCTTGGCAGCCAAGAGACATGGCAATGGATTCCCGGGATTAAGTTTCATGGATTCCTGTAATACCCTTAGAGCATTCATATATTTGCCAGCAGCCATCAGCGATATACCATATTGACGCCAAACATGTTGCTCTCCAAATGAGAATTTCAATGCCTTTTCAAAGGATTCATTGAGTAGCTGTTCCAAACCCTAGCGCACGTGGCCAAAGTTAGTAAATCATACACCGCAGTGGCATTACCCATTGCATTGGTACGTGCCACTTTAAATTCAGGACTTTGTGAGAGTACGGTATCCCTAACAGCCAAGGCTTCAGCTATTAAAAGTAACAAAATGGTCTCTTCTTGTTGATTGCGTGGTAGAAATTGGTTCCGTGCAGCATACTTCCTAGGTTTCCACGTAGAGATTGAGTCATTTTAGTTTCAATTGTATTCAACATAATACGATAACGATCAATTGCCTCTTGAAGTTTACCAGCCTTAATTAGGACAATGGGTGCTCTCTGCAATGCAGTTTCTAAAATGGTACACATGCGCCGATTTAATTCTAAGGGGCTTGCGGGAATTGTGGAACTAATGGCCATATTACTGGCCGATTGTTGGACACTGGCATTAATGGCCAATGTTGAACCACCCGTGTTATTGGCCGAGGTGGCATATGCAGCAATATCCTGTTCCTGAAGATAGAGTAAACTCAAATCGGTGGCCCGTTCAAAGCATAAAATCTAAGGGAAAACACATCGTAAACATATTTTTTAAAGGCTTATTAGAACCTTTACCATCTCTACCTTCTTTTCAGCCTTATTGAATTTGGATGAAGGCTTCGAGGTTTGATTTTCCAAACACAGACCCTTAATGGCATATGACTCAGCCAGCATCTTTAAGCTTCTCCTGTAAAAAAATAACCCATTGAAATCATTCTGAAAATGATCACCCTTTCCCAACTAAACTCACAAAGTTAATTCCTTCTTTGTCAGGGTTTTCAATTCCGCCTTTACAAAATTCTCCAAACTCTTCTCATACTCGCCGCAGGCATAACACAATTTGGCCAGCAGCAGATAGGCACCTAATGCAATGTCAGCTGTTTTGCCATTTTCCCCAGTTACCAAATTCAGGCTACGGAGGGCATCACTCAGGCCACTCTTTGCTTTGGCAAAATTACTTTCGATGGGTGGATTTTCTTCCAAATACGCTTCACCCACCAAGAAATGAGCTAAACACTCTGGAAAAAATGAATCACACAAAATAATAAATGTCGTAATCTCCTAGGCCTTGATTTTGCCACCTACCATTGTTGGGCGACACCGTCTTCAGTTCATCGGTTAAATCAATTACCTTCTGCCATTTGCCCTCGCTGCGACAGGTCTCAATTAGTGTCTCAACCTTCGATGAATTACGTATCCTCCTGTCCAATCAATTCCTAATATTTGTTTTTGGGTATTTCTGGGGGATTCCAATGCTTCCTAGACTAGATTCCAGGGGAGAATTCTTTTCAATTTTACATTCCAATTTTAAATCATGATAAAATGATCTCGTTTTATTTGTGTGTTGTTCAAAGCCGCAAAGTCGGCGAAAAATCGATTTTGTGTGATTAGCAAAAAGTCTAAATTCGATTTTTAGCACATATGCAAAAATCGATAGGCCGAAAAGTCGACTTTTTTGTTAGAGACAATACCCGAAAAGTCTAAAAGTCGACTTTTGTCACAGACTACGTATCCCTACTCTGAATTTCTTAGTTACCCCTAAAGAGAGAGACACTACTCACTTACATATCAGTTCTAACGTTACTTTCAATTGCTGTAGAAATAATTAGAATATCATATTCATTACTAAGCGCATTTATTAAAATACATATTGTAATATCTAATATTTATTTAAAAAGAAAAAACTGTAGTAGGTTAGTATATGATATTTGCAATAAAATAAATGTATGAGAGGATGCACACTTAAGAGTCATTTTAAGAGAATGCAATGTTTCAGCTGTTTAATTCATAAGGTGCACTCTTAAATGGCAACCTGCTCTGGGATCTTACTTCTACTTACAACTAATATAGGTACATAAAATGGATGAATGGATGAAACAGCAACAATTTTGATAACGGGATGGAATACAGCAACGAAGAATAATTACAGCAACAACATTGGTGAATGAAGAATTACCGCAGCGACAATGATGAATGAAAGATTACAGCAGCAATGATGAATGAAAGATTACAGCAGCAATAATAATGAGTAGTTAGAGCACCAAAAATGAATGAATGGAGAACAAATACTATAAACGGATTTAATCATTTTTTCTGCTTCTTTATTTTGTGTTGTTGTTTAAGTAAGAATCGCCTTTATATGCATTGTTGGGAAATGCATCCTTTGAACGCTGGTGTTCATTGTGTTTGTTTGCATACTCATTAGAAAACTGCATACTCCTTATTGTTACAACATTGAACTGTCAGTTTTCTAATGAGTATTGTTTTGCGCCAATGTCTCTTTGCAGCATTATTGTTGTTGTTCATCTTCTTCTCGTCTCGATCGCTGCTTGTAACACAGGTAATCTGTTTTTCCCTATTCTCTTTATCTTCCCCTATTATTATTAATATTTAATAAATCAATAAAATTCTGGAATCTGAAACTAAAACGTTCCTGTTTTATTTCTTTCCCTTTTTCGAAACGCAATTTCGGCGCCTTCACAGTATCCATTACACAATTAATCAAATTTTCATTTCTTATGGAATTAAAGTCGCAGTACATATCATTTATTTAAATGTTTCACAATCATTTTAATGTAGAATTTAGAGTTTAAATAGTTTCATAGATTTTATTTTAATGATGCGTTCAGAAGAATATTAATGTTAATTACATAAACTTAATTTTCGAGTGGATTTTTTCCAAAGTCTCGGAATTTGCAATAAACGCATATTCTCATTAGCTAAGCATGATCTTTGGAAACACATTTTCAATTCGATTGATTTAATTTTTGCAATTTTATTGATTTAATTTTTATTTATTTTTTATTTATTTCATTCTGCTCTTCTTTTCATAAAATCACAAGTACATTTTTTAAATATTTTAAACTTTCTATTTAGCAAAGGTTGCAATAATTGTCTGACTGTACTCCTGAGCTTAAAGTTTTCACATGTGTACGAACGGTTTACTTGCTATGCTTATGAAGGTCTGCTACCGAGTTCTTCAACAATCTAAAACTGGCTGTATGCATTTTTTTCTGCCATCGAACATTCCTTCTTGATCTATTCATGCTAGAATTTTGCATATACTTGGTATCCTTGTCAGTTATCTAATTTTACATTTTCTCCATTGACATTTGTCTCATTTGTGTCTATTGAGTTACGGTACCCTTTCAAATTCATTATGAAGACGTGTAAAAAGGAGAGAAGAAGAGCGATAACAAAAATTGATCATTTATCTAGGTAATCGGATTATCATTCACAATAGTTGCAATTACTTTTCTTCTTCTTTTCTTCTGAATATAAACGCATTTTTATGGTTTCAGATCATTTGGGTGAAATTTACCAATAAACTTTCCCGTAAGATCTTCAATTTCGAACAAAGAGTTTCCAATTCTCTTTCTTACTCGACATTTTAGGTATTTTGGAGCAAATTTGGCATTTATGCCTCCTTGGAAGTTACTCAAGGTATGGTTCTTTCGGAAAATTTCTTGACCACATAATGGGTTTAGTTCTGGTATTGTATGTCCTCGATGACTTCTCGTGAGCTTTTCCTAAATTTTTGACTATCTTTGCTCTTAAATTTGACAACTTATCGGTTCTCGTAATTATGGTATCGTCACATAACATACCCAATCTTTCCAACATAGAATATGAGGACCCATGTAGGCACATATTTTGTCCAAACATTGCATAATACGGAGAACATTGTATTGATGTGTGGTAGTCGCTACGAAGGACAGTTAAAATCCGAGGTATACATTTATCCCAATTTAGGTGATTGTCTTCATTCTTCAAGTAATAGCGTATTTTGGAAATGATTTCTCGGTTGGCTCTCTCGGAACAATTTGCTTGAGGAGTGTAAAGTACTGTTTTTA
>NW_026882277.1:0-40516 GCF_032173495.1 Musca vetustissima
CACTGAAGCCAGATTTGTTCCTATAGGAAAACATTTCGTGGATCGAACTAAACGTGGATTTTTTAAAATATATTTTTCGAAGTTCGAACAATTCGATATGTTAATGACTTTTCCGACCAATATAGTTTTGCCCAACATTTACTCGATTTCCTTCTACCGACATTGTATGAATGCTGAGATTTGCTGAATTAAGAGATATGTACACCGAGAGAGAGAGAGAGAGAGAGAGAGAGAGAACAAAATGTTCAAATTCTTATAGGTGTTCTATAATTTGTATTACAACAAAATTGATAGAGAATGTTTGCTATAATTTATTGTTACTCTCATTTTAAAATATAATTTTCTTTCATATTGTTGACATAAGACAAACAAATATTTTTACCGGCACTTTAATGCGACACAGAAATGCTGGCAACAACTTTGACACAGTGGCCCAAAGTGGCCTTTTCTGGTCTTTAAAAATTCCACCCCTTTTCTGTTCTTAAAAAAATCCACGCCTTTTCTGGTCTTTAAAAAATCCACGCCTTTTCTGGTCTTTAAAAAATCCACGCCTTTTCTGGTCTTTAAAAAATCCACGCCTTTTCTGGTATTTAAAAAATCCACGCCTTTTCTGGTCTTTAAAAAATCCACGCCTTTTCTGGTCTTTAAAAAATCCACATCTTTTGTGGTCTTTAAAAAATCCACGCCTTTTCTGGTCTTTAAAAAATCCACGCCTTTTCTGGTCTTTAAAAAATCCACACCTTTTCTGGTCCTTCAAAACATATTCTTAAAAAAACACGCCTTGATTGGCCTTTGAAAGAATATTCTTTACAAAATCCAAGCTTTGTAATGGTCCTTAAAAATATTATTTTGGTCCCACTGTATTGCACCATGTAATTTATATCATCGACCACATTTTTATTTATGTCACAAAGTGTTACAGGTGTTTTTTGTTGCTGTTGTTTTTTGTTGTTATTGTGGTCGTTGCCATTGTGTTGATATCGGTC
Source organism: Musca vetustissima (assembly GCF_032173495.1). Classification (NCBI taxonomy): domain Eukaryota; kingdom Metazoa; phylum Arthropoda; class Insecta; order Diptera; family Muscidae; genus Musca; species Musca vetustissima. The sequence goes on from NW_026882277.1 coordinate 987, forward strand.
CGGTCGGCAGGTCTGTCTGCTTTCGGGCTACATCGAACAACCCCCACAAAAAACTGCATTTCAACAACCTGTAAGAGAGAAATCCACACTCTCTTGGCTCTTTGGGATTCCATACATTCTCAAAAGCTTTCGGTTGCTATAAAAAAGCTCTCTGGCTCCCAGTGTTTTGTAAAGGAATGCCGCTGCTTTGTGTTTTGATTTTTTTCATTTCTGGGAGTTTTGTTTTCATGCATATTTTCATAACACAGTTCGGGCCGCCCTCTCTCTTCAAAATCTGCCCGGCCATCCTCGTAGCTTTTCCAAGCTGCCGTCGAGTGTTCGTTCTGCTGTTCAGGAGGAAGAATAACAAAATTTCATTCAGTTGTTTTTAAACCTTCGGTACGGTATGAATGTGACAACGGTGGTGCAACGTTCAAATCCTTAAACGCGTTAAAGACGTTCAAGAAGTGGATAAACAAAAAAACAAACAAAACAAGAAAATCATAAAAAATTGAAAAAAAATAATAATATAAATTTTCAGGCAGTAGTGGGAAGATAAAATACGAAACGTTTTTTCGTCGTTCGCATCGGGTTTTTATTATTGTTATTATATACTGCCTCTTTAAATCTTAATATTCTGCTTTTGGTGGAAAGCATGAAATTAAATATATAAGTGGTGCTCTCCAAGTGAAGTGTAACAAAGAAATAAAAATTCAATATATTTTGTTTCGATCCACATAAACCACGATAAGTGAAAAAATACAGCAGGAAAAAAATAAATTTTCCTTATTTGAAAAAAATTTAAAAATGATAATTCAAAATTAAATTAAAAAATACTTAAAAACGTGTAAATAATTATATAAAAATATATGTGTATGTGTGTGTAAATTTTGTCTCATTTATCGGTGTGCTGTTTTGTTTTATCGGTAACTTCTCAAAACAAAATATAAAATAATATCATAGAAATATTAAAAAAAATGTAAATAAATCGAACCCTGCTTGTCCTGTTAAAGTGAAAAATGTAGGTTTGAACAATATTTTATATTAAAAAAAATTAAATTATAAAAAAATAAATAAATTAAAAAAAGTTTTTTGTCAGGGGACACCCGGGTTTGAACCGGGGACCTCTCGATCTGCAGTCGAATGCTCTACCACTGAGCTATATCCCCACGATGAATTGTTCGCAAAAATTAACACATATGAAATTACCATTTAAATTTTTTAAAGAACATTTTTTAAGAGCCACACAAGGCGTGGTTTTTTTTAAAAAATATTTTTTCAAGGATTCACACATGGCCTGGATTTTTTAAAGAATATTTTTCCAAGAAAAAATCCCTACAAGGCGTGGATTTTTTAAAGAATATTTTTTCAAGAGCCACACAAGGCGTGGATTTTTTAAAGAATATTTTTTCAAGAGCCACACAAGGCGTGGATTTTTTAAAGAATATTTTTTCAAGAGCCACACAAGGCGTGGATTTTTTAAAGAATATTTTTTCAAGAAACCATCTCTACAAGGCGTGGATTTTTTAAAGAATATTTTTTCAAGAAACCATCTCTACAAGGCGTGGATTTTTTAAAGAATATTTTTTCAAGAGCCACACAAGGCGTGGATTTTTTAAAGAATATTTTTTCAAGAAACCATCTCTACAAGGCGTGGATTTTTTAAAGAATATTTTTTCAAGAGCCACACAAGATTTTTTAAAGAATATTTTTTCAAGAAACCATCTCTACAAGGCGTGGATTTTTTAAAGAATATTTTTATAAGAAACCATCCCTACAAGGCGTGGATTTTTTAAAGAATATTTTTTCAAGAAACCATCTCTACAAGGCGTGGATTTTTTAAAGAATATTTTTTCAAGTTATTTTTTTTAAGATTCCACTTGAATGCGCGTGGATTTTATGAAATTAATAATTTAAAGTAGGGCTTAAGGCCCAGTGAATTGGTCGTTGTATGGGAAAAATTGATTGGGGTACTGCGAATATATCAACTAGGATCAAGTGAATTTTCTCCTATAGGAAAATGCATAATGTGATACTGTGTTTTTTTAATAAAACACAAACTTTTGGTCCTTTAAATTTTTATAACAAATTTGTTGTATCAAAACTCAGGATATCTAGGATATCAGGTCCCTTCTTTTTTATATAAAAATTTAAAGGACCAAAAGTTTTGTTTTATTAAAAAAACACAGTATCACATTATGCATTTTCCTATAGGAGAAAATTCACTTGATCCTAGTTTATATTCGCAGTACCCGAACAATTTTTCCAAACAACAGACCAATATCACTGGGCCTTATATAAAAATTTAAATTATTAATTTCATAAAAAACGCGCATTCAAGTGGAATCTTAAAAAAAATAATTTTCAAAAAATTATCTATAAAAATTAGGAGCCTTAACTGGTACCTCCGGCGGATCCTTGAGAAAACATTTTGTAAAAGATTTATAACTCCACTTATTTTATGATATTTAAATGGTTTTCAAAAAATTTCTTGAAAAATATTCAACGCCTTGTAGAGATGGTTTCTTGAAAAAAAATATTTTTTAAAAATCCACGCCTCTTGAAAAATATTCTTTAATAAATCCACGCCTCAGTTGGCCCTTGAAAAATATTCTTTAATAAATCCACGCCTCAGTTGGCCCTTGAAAAATATTCTTTAATAAATCCACGCCTCAGTTGGCCCTTGAAAAATATTCTTTAATAAATCCACGCCTCAGTTGGCCCTTGAAAAATATTCTTTAATAAATCCACGCCTCAGTTGGCCCTTGAAAAATATTCTTTAATAAATCCACGCCTCAGTTGGCCCTTGAAAAATATTCTTTAATAAATCCACGCCTCAGTTGGCCCTTGAAAAATATTCTTTAATAAATCCACGCCTCAGTTGGCCCTTGAAAAATATTCTTTAATAAATCCACGCCTCAGTTGGCCCTTGAAAAATATTCTTTAATAAATCCACGCCTCAGTTGGCCCTTGAAAAATATTCTTTAATAAATCCACGCCTCAGTTGGCCCTTGAAAAATATTCTTTAATAAATCCACGCCTCAGTTGGCCCTTGAAAAATATTCTTTAATAAATCCACGCCTCAGTTGGCCCTTGAAAAATATTCTTTAATAAATCCACGCCTCAGTTGGCCCTTGAAAAATATTCTTTAATAAATCCACGCCTCAGTTGGCCCTTGAAAAATATTCTTTAATAAATCCACGCCTCAGTTGGCCCTTGAAAAATATTCTTTAATAAATCCACGCCTCAGTTGGCCCTTGAAAAATATACTGAAAAATATTGGCCCTTTAATAAATCCACGCCTCAGTTGGCCCTTGAAAAATATTCTTTAATAAATCCACGCCTCAGTTGGCCCTTGAAAAATATTCTTTAATAAATCCACGCCTCAGTTGGCCCTTGAAAAATATTCTTTAATAAATCCACGCCTCAGTTGGCCCTTGAAAAATATTCTTTAATAAATCCACGCCTCAGTTGCCCTTGAAAAATATTCTTTAATAAATCCACGCCTCAGTTGGCCCTTGAAAAATATTCTTTAATAAATCCACGCCTCAGTTGGCCCTTGAAAAATATTCTTTAATAAATCCACGCCTCAGTTGGCCCTTGAAAAATATTCTTTAATAAATCCACGCCTCAGTTGGCCCTTGAAAAATATTCTTTAATAAATCCACGCCTCAGTTGGCCCTTGAAAAATATTCTTTAATAAATCCACGCCTCAGTTGGCCCTTGAAAAATATTCTTTAATAAATCCACGCCTCAGTTGGCCCTTGAAAAATATTCTTTAATAAATCCACGCCTCAGTTGGCCCTTGAAAAATATTCTTTAATAAATCCACGCCTCAGTTGGCCCTTGAAAAATATTCTTTAATAAATCCACGCCTCAGTTGGCCCTTGAAAAATATTCTTTAATAAATCCACGCCTCAGTTGGCCCTTGAAAAATATTCTTTAATAAATCCACGCCTCAGTTGGCCCTTGAAAAATATTCTTTAATAAATCCACGCCTCAGTTGGCCCTTGAAAAATATTCTTTAATAAATCCACGCCTCAGTTGGCCCTTGAAAAATATTCTTTAATAAATCCACGCCTCAGTTGGCCCTTGAAAAATATTCTTTAATAAATCCACGCCTCAGTTGGCCCTTGAAAAATATTCTTTAATAAATCCACGCCTCAGTTGGCCCTTGAAAAATATTCTTTAATAAATCCACGCCTCAGTTGGCCCTTGAAAAATATTCTTTAATAAATCCACGCCTCAGTTGGCCCTTGAAAATATTCTTTAATAAATCCACGCCTCAGTTGGCCCTTGAAAAATATTCTTTAATAAATCCACGCCTCAGTTGGCCCTTGAAAAATATTTTTAATAAATCCACGCCTCAGTTGGCCCTTGAAAAATATTCTTTAATAAATCCACGCCTCAGTTGGCCCTTGAAAAATATTCTTTAATAAATCCACGCCTCAGTTGGCCCTTGAAAAATATTCTTTAATAAATCCACGCCTCAGTTGGCCCTTGAAAAATATTCTTTAATAAATCCACGCCTCAGTTGGCCCTTGAAAAATATTCTTTAATAAATCCACGCCTCAGTTGGCCCTTGAAAAATATTCTTTAATAAATCCACGCCTCAGTTGGCCCTTGAAAAATATTCTTTAATAAATTTACGCCTCATGAAAAATATTCTTTAATTAAAACACGCCTCAGTTGGCCCTTGAAAAATATTCTTTAATAAATCCACGCCTCAGTTGGCCCTTTAAAATATTCTTTAATAAATCCACGCCTTCAGTTGGCCCTTTAAAATATTCTTTAATAAATCCACGCCTTCAGTCGGCCCTTTAAAATATTCTTTAATAAATCCACGCCTTCAGTTGGCCCTTTAAAATATTCTTTAATAAATCCACGCCTTCAGTTGGCCCTTTAAAATATTCTTTAATAAATCCACGCCTTCAGTTGGCCCTTTAAAATATTCTTTAATAAATCCACGCCTTCAGTTGGCCCTTTAAAATATTCTTTAATAAATCCACGCCTTCAGTTGGCCCTTTAAAAATATTCTTTAATAAATCCACGCCTTCAGTTGGCCCTTTAAAATATTCTTTAATAAATCCACGCCTTCAGTTGGCCCTTTAAAATATTCTTTAATAAATCCACGCCTTCAGTTGGCCCTTTAAAATATTCTTTAATAAATCCACGCCTTCAGTTGGCCCTTTAAAATATTCTTTAATAAATCCACGCCTTCAGTTGGCCCTTTAAAATATTCTTTAATAAATCCACGCCTTCAGTTGGCCCTTTAAAATATTCTTTAATAAATCCACGCCTTCAGTTGGCCCTTTAAAATATTCTTTAATAAATCCACGCCTTCAGTTGGCCCTTTAAAATATTCTTTAATAAATCCACGCCTTCAGTTTCAGTTGGCCCTTTAAAATATTCTTTAATAAATCCACGCCTTCAGTTGGCCCTTTAAAATATTCTTTAATAAATCCACGCCTTCAGTTGGCCCTTTAAAATATTCTTTAATAAATCCACGCCTTCAGTTGGCCCTTTAAAAATATTCTTTAATAAATCCACGCCTTCAGTTGGCCCTTTAAAATATTCTTTAATAAATCCACGCCTTCAGTTGGCCCTTTAAAATATTCTTTAATAAATCCACGCCTTCAGTTGGCCCTTTAAAATATTCTTTAATAAATCCACGCCTTCAGTTGGCCCTTTAAAATATTCTTTAATAAATCCACGCCTTCAGTTGGCCCTTTAAAATATTCTTTAATAAATCCACGCCTTCAGTTGGCCCTTTAAAATATTCTTTAATAAATCCACGCCTTCAGTTGGCCCTTTAAAATATTCTTTAATAAATCCACGCCTTCAGTTGGCCCTTTAAAATATTCTTTAATAAATCCACGCCTTCAGTTGGCGCAGTTGGCCCTTTAAAATATTCTTTAATAAATCCACGCCTTCAGTTGGCCCTTTAAAATATTCTTTAATAAATCCACGCCTTCAGTTGGCCCTTTAAAAATATTCTTTAATAAATCCACGCCTTCAGTTGGCCCTTTTTAAAATATTCTTTAATAAATCCACGCCTTCAGTTGGCCCTTTAAAATATTCTTTAATAAATCCACGCCTTCAGTTGGCCCTTTAAAATATTCTTTAATAAATCCACGCCTTCAGTTGGCCCTTTAAAATATTCTTTAATAAATCCACGCCTTCAGTTGGCCCTTTAAAATATTCTTTAATAAATCCACGCCTTCAGTTGGCCCTTTAAAATATTCTTTAATAAATCCACGCCTTCAGTTGGCCCTTTAAAATATTCTTTAATAAATCCACGCCTTCAGTTGGCCCTTTAAAATATTCTTTAATAAATCCACGCCTTCAGTTGGCCCTTTAAAATATTCTTTAATAAATCCACGCCTTCAGTTGGCCCTTTAAAATATTCTTTAATAAATCCACGCCTTAAAATATTCTTTAATAAATCCACGCCTTCAGTTGGCCCTTTAAAATATTCTTTAATAAATCCACGCCTTCAGTTGGCCCTTGAAAATATTCTTTAATAAATCCTTCAGTTGGCCCTTTAAAATATTCTTTAATAAATCCACGCCTTCAGTTGGCCCTTTAAAATATTCTTTAATAAATCCACGCCTTCAGTTGGCCCTTTAAAATATTCTTTAATAAATCCACGCCTTCAGTTGGCCCTTTAAAATATTCTTTAATAAATCCACGCCTTCAGTTGGCCCTTTAAAATATTCTTTAATAAATCCACGCCTTCAGTTGGCCCTTTAAAATATTCTTTAATAAATCCACGCCTTCAGTTGGCCCTTTAAAATATTCTTAAAATATTCTTTAATAAATCCACGCCTTCAGTTGGCCCTTTAAAATATTCTTTAATAAATCCACGCCTTCAGTTGGCCCTTTAAAATATTCTTTAATAAATCCACGCCTTCAGTTGGCCCTTTAAAATATTCTTTAATAAATCCACGCCTTCAGTTGGCCCTTTAAAAATATTCTTTAATAAATCCACGCCTTCAGTTGGCCCTTTAAAATATTCTTTAATAAATCCACGCCTTCAGTTGGCCCTTTAAAATATTCTTTAATAAATCCACGCCTTCAGTTGGCCCTTTAAAATATTCTTTAATAAATCCACGCCTTCAGTTGGCCCTTTAAAATATTCTTTAATAAATCCACGCCTTCAGTTGGCCCTTTAAAATATTCTTTAATAAATCCACGCCTTCAGTTGGCCCTTTAAAATATTCTTTAATAAATCCACGCCTTCAGTTGGCCCTTTAAAATATTCTTTAATAAATCCACGCCTTCAGTTGGCCCTTTAAAATATTCTTTAATAAATCCACGCCTTCAGTTGGCCCTTTAAAATATTCTTTAATAAATCCACGCCTTCAGTTGGCCCTTTAAAATATTCTTTAATAAATCCACGCCTTCAGTTGGCCCTTTAAAATATTCTTTAATAAATCCACGCCTTCAGTTGGCCCTTTAAAATATTCTTTAATAAATCCACGCCTTCAGTTGGCCCTTTAAAATATTCTTTAATAAATCCACGCCTTCAGTTGGCCCTTTAAAATATTCTTTAATAAATCATAAAATATTCTTTAATAAATCCACGCCTTCAGTTGGCCCTTTAAAATATTCTTTAATAAATCCACGCCTTCAGTTGGCCCTTTAAAATATTCTTTAATAAATCCACGCCTTCAGTTGGCCCTTTAAAATATTCTTTAATAAATCCACGCCTTCAGTTGGCCCTTTAAAATATTCTTTAATAAATCCACGCCTTCAGTTGGCCCTTTAAAATATTCTTTAATAAATCCACGCCTTCAGTTGGCCCTTTAAAAATATTCTTTAATAAATCCACGCCTCAGTTGGCCCTTGAAAAATATTCTTTAATAAATCCACGCCTCAGTTGGCCCTTGAAAAATATTCTTTAATAAATCCCCGCCTCAGTTGGCCCTTTAAAAATATTCTTTAATAAATCCACGCCTCAGTTGGCCCTTGAAAAATATTCTTTAATAAATCCACGCCTTCAGTTGGCCCTTTAAAATATTCTTTAATAAATCCACGCCTTCAGTTGGCCCTTTAAAATATTCTTTAATAAATCCACGCCTTCAGTTGGCCCTTTAAAATATTCTTTAATAAATCCACGCCTTCAGTTGGCCCTTTAAAATATTCTTTAATAAATCCACGCCTTCAGTTGGCCCTTTAAAATATTCTTTAATAAATCCACGCCTTCAGTTGGCCCTTTAAAATATTCTTTAATAAATCCACGCCTTCAGTTGGCCCTTTAAAATATTCTTTAATAAATCCACGCCTTCAGTTGGCCCTTTAAAATATTCTTTAATAAATCCACGCCTTCAGTTGGCCCTTTAAAATATTCTTTAATAAATCCACGCCTTCAGTTGGCCCTTTAAAATATTCTTTAATAAATCCACGCCTTCAGTTGGCCCTTGAAAAATATTCTTTAATAAATCCCCGCCTCAGTTGGCCTTTAAAAATATTCTTTAATAAATCCACGCCTCAGTTGGCCCTTGAAAAATATTCTTTAATAAATCCACGCCTTCAGTTGGCCCTTTAAAATATTCTTTAATAAATCCACGCCTTCAGTTGGCCCTTTAAAATATTCTTTAATAAATCCACGCCTTCAGTTGGCCCTTTAAAATATTCTTTAATAAATCCACGCCTTCAGTTGGCCCTTTAAAATATTCTTTAATAAATCCACGCCTTCAGTTGGCCCTTTAAAATATTCTTTAATAAATCCACGCCTTCAGTTGGCCCTTTAAAATATTCTTTAATAAATCCACGCCTTCAGTTGGCCCTTTAAAATATTCTTTAATAAATCCACGCCTTCAGTTGGCCCTTTAAAATAGTAAAAGTTATTCCATGTAAGTTGTTTGGCATTACACGTTGAAGACTCCTGGGTGCATAAGTGGCACCCCCCTTGCGAGACAAAATATAACAAAAAAATAACAAAAACATCAACAAACCCATCACATTCCCCAATTATCACACACTAGAGAGAGGCACACGACATGACACAACCCACACAAAGAATTTATCACCAAACCCGACTCCCCTGCGCCCTCTTGAATTTTAACAAAAAATAACAATGGAATGTGCAGAACGAAGTGACTACGACGTTGTCGTCTTCGTCTCCATCCTTAAACGGAAACGGAAGCTCAACAGTTGGTACATTATTTAACTTTAGGCGGGTGTTGTTGTTGGTATTCTCGTTGGTGTTGTTGTTGTTGTTCAATACCAATATGCGTGATAACAGACAGTAAAAGATACAACAGCATAATGTGAGTGAGTGTGTGTGGAGGTGGGTGGCTTGTTGGCTGGATGGGGTAGGATATCTTTCTAGCTGAGAACGTGTTTATAATTTTTTTTGTTTCTTCGTATTTTGCTTACACACGTTTTCTGGTCTTTCCCCCAACTCCTCCCCCACAAAAACATCAAAATAAAATAAAACAAAGCCAATGTTTGTTTTTGCCTTCTAACAAAAAAAAAAATACAAGAGTACTAACTGTAGGTGTACATGGTGGCACATGTGTGAGTATGGTTAAGTGTGTGTGTCGGTGTTTTTATTTGGCTATGAAATGAGGTCTGGGGCGGTGGGCAGGAAGGACCCCCCAAATACATGGAATGTTACCATTGTAACATGTTTTTATTCCTTTGATGCCATTGTCATTATGTTATTATATCTAAATGTAATGTGATGTATGCAGACAATGGGGTGGAATGAAAATTTCAGAAGAAAACATTTTTTTTAATAAATAAAAACCCTCCAAATGACTTTCAATACAAAATAGAAGGACCTCAGATGCCAAAAGACTTGTAAGAAATAGCCAAGAGGTATAAGTCCTGGACTAGAAGCTCTTTAACCCTTTGAGTCCCGCATTTTTCCGTGATCTCAGAACTACTTAGAGTTAAGAAATATTATCTTGATAGCCGTATTTTTTGGAGTTCTTCGATAGGCAGAATATCTATAAAATAATCCATTCACAGGTCTTCTATAAATAGAAGGTCATCAGAGGGCTCCTGCCGATAGAACCTCCATTCAAAGAAGTCAGATAGGAACAAGCGACTCCGCTTCTGATCACCTCGGCCTCCATAGTTTCCTGTATCCTGATCCCACATAAAATCATTATTTTCTAATTAGTTTTCCTTTTCCCACACACCCCTATAAACAATTATTTTGAATACATGCATGACACACTACTTTTTGTTGTTTTGTTGTGGCGTGTATGTACATATGTATGGATGCATGTGTGCTAGTGACAACATTTATGTGGTACTTAAATAATTTTAAGCATGAGTAAGTACATTAAAAATGCCAATTTGAAACTTAATTAACTTTAAGAGACTTTTGCTACAATAAAACAACAACAGCAGCAACAACAATAGGGCTGGTACAACAACAACAACAACCACAAAAAAGGGCAAGGAAATGTACCCAAGGAAGCTCCTTTGTAAATTGACAGAAGAAATCCTCAATTGAAAGGATTTTTGTTTCCAAATATACTTTTTCAAACGTCCCTACGGGCGTTAAAGACAAATGCTTCTATTTAAAATTGCTTTTTTTAAAGACCAATTTTTAAAAATATTTTTTGGAGGACCAAGCCCTGGATTTTTAAACATATATATTTTTTCAAGGCACCAGCCAATGCAACAACCATAGCTTTGACTTTTAAAAAATAATTTTTAAAAGTCCCAACCAAGGCGTGGATTAAAAAAAAATTGAAAGGCCCTAACCAAGGCCTGTACTTTAAAAAAAATAAATTTTAAAGGTCCGTGGATTTAAAAAAAAGAATTTTTAAAGGTAAAAGACCATGGTTTTTATACCCTTCACCACACTGTGGTACACGGTATTATGTCTTTGTGCATATGTTTGTAACAGGCAAAAAGAAACGAGATAGACACATGGTTCCTTTTGAGAATATGAATAGAATCACTTTCTAAGTCGATTTATGCATGTCCGTCCGTCTGTCTGTCCATGTTAAATTGTGAACAAAGAACAGGTCGCATTTATGATCCGAATTGGATATAAGTTGGCATAGGTCACTTATTTGGCCCAAGGACGAACCCAATTGAAATTGGGAAAAATCGGTTCAGATTTAGATATAGCTCCCATATATAGTTTCGTCCGATTTTCAGTAAATGATACACCAATATCCCTATATATCATTCGATTTGCACGAAATTTGGCACAGCGCACTGAATTAAGTCTAGAATGATGTGTGTTAAGTTTCTTGAAAATCGGTCCAAATTTAGATATAGCTCCCATATATATTTTCATCCAATTTAAAGAAAATGGTGCACCAAAGTCCCTATATATCTTTCAATTTGCACGATATTTGGCACAGCGTACTGAATTGAGCTTAGAATGATGCGTGTTAAGTTTCTTGAAAATCGGCCCAAATTTAGATATAGCTCCCATATATATTTTCATCCAATTTAAAGAAAATGGTGCACCAAAGTCCTAATATATGTTTCGATTTGCACGATATTTGGCATAGCGTAGAATGATGTGCGATAAGCTTCTTGAAAATCGTTCCAAATTTAGATATAGCACTCGTATATATATCGTCCCTGAAAATCGGTTCAATGAAATGAAATTTAGCATATACCCTAAGTGATGAAGGGTATTATATAGTCGGCCCAGTTCGAATTTACTACTTTCCTCACTGGTTTTATAATATTTTTTAACACAAAGCTTGGATTTTTAAAAATATTTTTTTTAAGTGTGGATTAAAAAAAATTTAAGGACATTCCAGGCGTGGATTCTTAACATAAATATTTTTAAGGATCTTTCCAGGTGTGGTTTTTGAAAATAATTTTTTAAGGCCTTTCCAGGCGTGGATTCTTAAAAAAAAATTAAGGACTTTTCCAGGCGTTGGTTGTTAACAGAAATATTTTTAAGGACCTTTCCAGGCGTGGGTTTTTATTTAAAATAAATATTTTTAAGGACCTTTCAAGAACTAAGTGTGGATTTAAAAAAAAGATATATTTTTAAGGACCTTCAAAGCGTGGATTTTTAAAAGGACCAACAAAGAAATTGATTTAAAAATAAACTATTTTTTAAGAACTATTGAAGGCGTTTTTTCAAGTACCAAAAAAATTTAGGAAATTAAAAAAAAAATAATTTTATAGATGAAATGCGTTTTAAAAATATATCCGTTGAAGTCGTAGATTTTTTTAAATATTTTTCCTAAGACCAGGACCAAATTATTGGATTTTAAAAATATTTTTTATAAGGTCCAAGACTTGGATTTACGAACATATTTATTTTTTTAAGGACCGTACAAGTCGTGGAAAATCAACAAAGCGTAGATTTTAAAAACAATAAACAATGAAGGATATCCAATCCAAGGATGGAATTTTAAACACATTTTTTAAGGGACCATAGAAGTTGTGGATAAAAAAAATCAAGAACCAAGACCAACGCGTGGATTAAAAACGCAAAGTCGCGGGTTAAGAAAAACACAAAAATAAAGACAATGACCTCTATTTAAAAAAATTGAAGGAACAAATTTTTGAATTTTAAACAAATACTTAACGAAAGATCATAGACGTGAACGAATTTGTTTAGGACCAATGCAGGGATTAAAAACATTTTTTTTCAGTGACCTAGTCCTAGATCTGGATTTCTTTACAGTTTTTGTTTTTTTAATGGTAAGGGGAGAGGAAATTGTTTCCAAAAACCGAGTATTAGGACTTGTACATGGATTGTAAAAATTATATTTATCCATGACAAAGACCTATGCTTGGATTGTAAAAACAAAAATATTTCTTTCGATGGTTAGAAACCTGTTCTTTTTCAATTTTTTAGGAATAAGGCCGTGTATTGCTAGATGGGAAGGTCTCTGGAGAAAACTTCATATATATCAAATCTGAGAAGATTTAGAATATATCTGATTTATTTATTTCAAAGGGGACTTCATTACCTCTGCACGGATGCCTTCCTGGTGGATGCACATCGAATCGTTTTAGAGTGGTAGTTAATTAAAAATTAACCTTAGCCGCCGGAGTCAATAACCTTTAATATGAAATAAGCCATAGACTGTGGTCAATGATTTTTAAACCGATATAAATAACCCTAAATCCGGATTAAGCCTTAAGTCGGGGTCAACGTAAGAGTGAATAGGAAAATTGTGGTGAACTCTGTAACTAGAATAGTTACCAATGTATGAAAGAAGGATGATTAACCCTCTTCATCTGAAATCAATTCTATTCATATAGCAGGACGAATATTATAGATATACTCAAATTTGTGAAGGGATTTTGAAGCCGATAGTCTTTCATACTTAGTTCGAAGATGGGGAATAACGTTGCACCTCCTCACGAAATTTTGAAAATTGTTAAATCTCATTTGAAGCGAATGGAGAATACTATCTGAACTATTGAGTTTGAAATTATTTTCCATATATCCATATGGTAATTATGTTCTTGTCCTTTTTTGTCTTCCAAAATAAATTGAATTTGATTTTGTTTCGTTTTTTTCGCTCTTTCTTATTTTTTTGCTTCTGGCAATGAAATTTGCCAAAGAAGGAAACAATAAATAAAATTACAGTTTGCAATAAAATTTATGATTGGAACAACAACAGCAGCAAAAACCAGAAACTTTTTAACCGAATTGAAATTTTTTATCTTTCACAATGCATGCATTTCAATTTAGGTTTTTGTTTGAGGGAAATACACTCTTTGGCACTTAGTTTTCCCAATTCCAATGGGGATATGATTTTTATTTCATTCGGCATTGTTAAATTATGTTCGATTGAACGATGAACCAGAGATGGAGAGAGTGTTAGAGTATTCATATGAAGTAATAACAATGAGAAAAAAAACTTTAATATTGGATTTCATATTGACTGTTTAGAAGTTTTTTTTTCAAAAGATCGATAATTATAGTTAATGGAAGACCTCTATAAAAAGCAGGAGATGTATAGAAACCTATATTTCGCGGAGGCACATTTTGGAGAGATTTGTCTTTAGAAAATGACACTTCTTGAGGAGATTTCTATTGGAAAATACACCTCAGAGGGACCTCGGGAGATTTTTCTGTAGAAAATGACACCTCAGAGTAGGTATCACCTCAGAGGGATTTGAGGAGATTTTTCTACAGAAAAAGATATATCCTCATTGACCATAAGACTGAGGTTCTAATTTACCAAAAACCTTTTTTCTCCAATATTAAAGGTCTTAAGAAAATAAATCAAATACAGAATTTTATGATCCACCGAAGTGCTGATATAACACTACTTCAGGTCCAAGACCATATGCCGCCTCCATAACACAATGTGTTACAAATCATTTACAGCAACGGACAAGGTAGTCATTCTCCTGCTGCCTTAAACACTTCTAGTCTAGGAAAAAAACAGAGAAACTTTCGACATGTGCCTGAGAGCTGCAGGAGGCAGAAGCTGGGAGCAGCTGGAGATGAACTTTTTGTTTTCCTTGTCAGTGGTTCACATACGCACCACCACACCACTTGCGTCATAAACACTCGACATGCGGATTTTTTGTAGCCATCAATTTCGTTTTTGTTTCTTGTCTTCTTCTTCCCTTTATTTTATTTTTTGGCAAAAAAAACGAAACTTTGTTTGGCATGCAAAATTAATTTTATTGATTCTGTTTGGTTGTGTAGAGAGTTGTTGTTTTTGTTGCCATTGCTCTTTTTTGTTGTAAATTGAAAATGTGCATTGTTTGTTCGGAAGAAGAAAAAATACTCGTATGTGACTTATCAGAAATGCATTGTTGAATATTTCTTTTGGAGGACTGACATCAAAATGGATGCAAAATTTTGAAATTAGATAGAAAAAAATTTTAAAAATATTAAAAAAAATAGATATAAAAAACTTTTTTTAAATTCAAGTTTCAACTAACAGAGGACCAAGCTCAGAACTATTTGTCAAGGAGCAATAGAAGCGTAAATTTATTAAATAATACTTTTTCAAGGAGCATCCAAAGCGTGTACTTTTCAAAGAATAATTTTTCACAGGTCCATCCGAGGTAAGGAGTTATTAAACAATATTTTTTGAAGGGTCCATCCGAAAAGTAGATTTATTAAAGAATCAATTTTGAAGGGAACACTCAAGGTGTGAACTAATTAAAAAATAATATTTCAAGGACTCAACAGAGGCACAGATTTCATAAAGAAGAATTTTCCTAAGGTCCATTTGGATATGGATATAGAAAAAAAAATGCAAAGACTCAACAAAGCGTGGATTTATTAAAGAATTTTTTTTTCGAAGGACCTCCTAAGACCTCAAGAACCGCAAAACATTTTTCAAGTACCTCCCTAAACTTGAATTTATTAATAATAATAATTTTTTGTAGTATTTCTAATACCTCAAGGACTCAACACAAGCACGCATATTGAAAAATAATTTTTCAAGGACCTTCCAAGTCCTGAAGGCAAAACAGAAACGTGGATTTATTAAATAATGATTTTTCTAGGACCTCAAGGTCTCAACAAAAGCGTGGTTTTATTAAAGAATATTTTTTAAGGACCTCCCTGGACTCAAGGACTCAAAAGAAGCGAGGTTTTATTAAAGAAGAAATTTTCAAGGACCCCCGGAGCCTCAGGATTTTATAGAAGCGTGGTTTTATTGAACAATAATTTGTCTCCGGGGTCCTTGAGACCAAGGGACTTCCCTTGGAGCCTCAAGGATTTTATAGAAGCGTGGTGTTATTAAAGAATAATTTGTCAATGACTTCCCTTGTTGTCAAGGATCCGGAGCCTCATGGATTTAATAGAAGCGAGGATATATTACAGAATAATTGTTCAAGGACTTCAAAGACCTCCTTGGTCTCAGGGACCCTGGAGCCTCAAGGATTTTATAGAAGCGTGGTGTTATTAAGGAATAATTTGTCAATGACGTCCCTTGATCTCAAGGACCCCGGAGCCTCATGGATTTAATAGAAGCGAGGATATATTAAAGAATAATTGTTCAAAGACTCAACAGAACTATGGATCTCCCACGACCTCAAGGACTCAACAGAAACGTGCTTTTATTAAATAGTTATTTTTCAAGAATCTCCATGGACATCTAGGACTCAAAAGAAGCGTGGTTTTATTAAGGAAGAATTTTTCTAGGACCTCCTGAGAAACCAAGTATTACTTTCAAGGACCTCTTAAGACCTCAAGGGACTAACAGAAGCGTGGATTTGTTAAAGTATTATTTTCAAGGACCTCTTAAGACCTCAAGGACTCAAAAGTAGCGTGAATTTATAAAATAATAATTTTTCAAATACCTCTTTGGACCTCAAGGACTCGATAGAAGTGTAGTTTTATTAAAAAAAGTTTTTTCAATGACCTCGAAAACCCAACAGAGCATGGATTTATTAAAGAATATTTTTTTATGAACCTCAAGGACTCAAAAAAAGCATGGCCGAACAAGAACAAGAACTCGGCAGAAGCGTGGTTTAATTAAAGGATAATTTTTCAAGGACAACAAGGACTCAGAAGAAGCATGGTTTTATTAAAAAACTAATTTTTGAAGAACCATCTGGAACCTCAATGACTCAGAAGAAGCGTGATTGTTTAGGAATAACTTTTCAAGGACTTCCCTTCGCCTCAAGGGCTCAACAAAAAAGCGGAATGATAAAAGAATATTTTTTAAGGGCCTCAATGGACTTGAAGGACTAAACAGAAGCGTGGTTTTCTTAAAAAACTATTTTTCAAGGATCTCTCTTGGCCTCAACGTCTCAGCAGAAGCATGGATTAATAAAATAATGTTATTAAGGACCTCCCTTGACACCAGGGACTCAAGAGAAGTGTGGTTTTATAACAAATATTTTTTCAAGGACCTCATGACTCACCAGAAACATGGATTTATTAAAGAATAATTTTTCAAGGACCTTCCTGAACCGCAAGGACTCGAAAGAAACGTGGATTAATAAAAATATATTTTTTTTCCTCTAGGACTAAAGAGAAGTGTGGTTTTATAACAAATATTTTTTCAAGGACCTCCCTGAATCGCAAGGACTCAAATGAAGCGTGTTTTTATTAAAGAATAATTTTTCAAGGACCTCCTTGGACCTCAAAGACTCAAAAGAAGCGTGATTTTATTAATACAATATTTTTCTAAGGACTTCCCTGGGCCTCAGCGACACAAAAGTAGCGTGGTTTTATTAAAGAATAATTTTTCAAGGTCCTCCCTGGACCACAATAGAGACGTGTTATATTAAAAAATAATTTTTCAAGGACCTCACTGGACCACAAGGACTCAATAGAGGCGTGTTATATTAACAAATAATTTTTCAAGGACCTCCCAAGACCACAAGGACACAACAGAAGCTTTGACTAATTAAATAATAATTTTTCAAGGATTTCCCATCGACCCAAGTGCTCAACAGAAGTGTGGATTAATAATAGAATATTTTTCAAGGACCTTCCTGGACTTCAAGGACTCAGCAGAATCGTGGTTTTTCAAGGACCATGTCCAGGGACTTCAAGGAATAAACAGAAATGTGGTTTTCTTAAAGAAGACCTTTTCAAGGACCTCCCTTGGCCTCAGGGATCAACAGAATCGTTATTTTATGAAAGAATATTTTTTCAATGGCCTTTCTGGACCTCAAGGGCTCAGCAGAAGCGTGGTTTTATTGAAGAAGAATTTGTCAATGACCTCCATTGGCCCCAAGGGCTCAGCAGAAGCGTGGATTAATAAAAAAACATTTTTCAAGGACCTCCACAAACCTAAAGGACTCAACAGAAGTGTGGTTTTATTAAAAAACATTTTTTCCAAGAACTCAACAGAAGCGTGGTTTTATTAAATAATAATTTTTCGAGGACCTCAAGGACTCAACAAAAGCTAGTTTCTATTAAAAAATAATTTTTCAAGGACCTCCCTGCAAAGGTAATTTTTAAAGGACCTCAAGGACTTAGCAGAATCAGAAGCGTGGAAGAAGAAATTTTCAAAGGCCATCTGAGGTGTGGTTTTATGAAAATATATTTTGTTTTTTTTTAATTCCAAGGACCTTTCAAAGTGCGATTTTTATGGGTTTTCGTTTTTGTAAACAATTTGTCTAAAATCTTCCATTCATGAGAAAAAAGAATATTCCCGTTGTCATCCTTTTCCGTTTGTCTATTTTCCCACGAATGTTAGGGAACGAATCAATAGACTGCTGCTTACCATTCATTTGTATTGGAATTTTATTTTCCAAAGAACTTTTTTTCAATTGTGAAAAAGAAGAACCCTCAACTATTTGATTGTGTCCTGGCATTTGAATGGAGAACGCGGCTTCCCCAGTTACATTGAAAGTCCATTGCTCAGCAACACAAAAAAACAACAAGTCAATTGTTTAAAAAATATTCCAACTTAACCTCTTGCATTTTAGATTGTTCTTTTTTGGCAAGGACCTTTGGCACTTGTCGTGAAACTTTACATTTTTTTTTCTCCTTCTTTGAGTTATTTCTTTAGACATTTTTATCATCTGTTTATGGCGAGAATTCAGTGGTTTAGCAACAACAAGAACAACAAAAATACATCCTCACAACAACACGCCAAAAAGGAAAGCTCGTCCTTTGTGTGGGTGAAACAATTTGCCAAAGGCGTCTAGCGATTTTACTTAACCTTGGCATGAGCAGCAACAGACGTTTCTAAAAAATTGTCCATTGTCTGGTAGATCCAGCGAGTCAGAGACTCGAGACTAACATAAATACATAGTTATGTGTGAAATTGTAGACCTCCGACCAACCATTATTGTCGCAATGCAACAGCCGTCATCATCGGCTTCTTGGCAAATTCTATGCCATCTCTTGTTGCTACAATTTGTGGCAACATCGTTATTTTTGCCGGTCTTCTATTGTGAACTCAAGTCATTCATTCATTTTTTATCCATTCCGTTGTATCCGCAACGCCGACGGCAGTCCATTTCATCAACAACTCATTATTTATTTACATTACATACTAATATTGCAATCGATATTTATGCTAAATACATTATTATGTTAACTAGACTGTTAGGTTACATCCTGTAAAGAAAGCTATGTTAGCCAGTAAACAACACTAACACTAGTATAACAGTTTATAATGCTTTCACTCAAAGGAGCAACTAACACATATTCTCTTGCTCTCACGATAGTTATGCTTCTTCTATCGCTTAACGAAGAAGGGCAACTTATTGTTGTTGTAATTGCTCTCATTTATTAATATTTTTAACGAAAATCAATATTTATTACTCAATTGATCTCAATATTTAATTTTACGCTCACCCACATATACTTAAATGACTCTCATGTTTTTTTATGCAAATTATGCTCTCGTGTAATGATTATGCTACAATTTTAAGTTAAGTTCTAGACGATGTAATTGATTTGACTAATGGTTAGCTGGTCACAGAAATGATGTTGCATCGTTCTATTGCGATCGAGCTGCGAATAATAAAGGTTTGAATTAAAAACAAAGTGTTTTATTTTGGAAAAACCAAATAAAATAAAATATATGCTAGACTTTGGAAGCCTTAAGGCTACAACAGCAAGCATCCTGTAGACGAATACTGTCAGAGTTTGACTTATTCCGTCTCAGCATAAATAATAAAATTAATAAAAATATAATAAAGGGTGATTTTTCCAAATCTGGAGATTTCTCCCCTTACATCTGGCGCCCAACGTAAAATTTTTGGAACTGTGTGGACAATTTGTTGGAATTTAGAAATTTTAAAATATTGGCTTTTAACATCGTTGTTGTGTATGGTTGTTGTTTGGCTACATCACAGCGATTATTGTTTTCACCAGCAAGAAGTGCTTAAGAGAATTTGTGCGGATTTTTATTGTGGAAAGGAGTTGAAGAAAGTGTGTTAACTAGTATAACTAGGAAAATAAAAACATGCCGAGAACAACAATGAATTCTTTGAGTGCTATGGCCCCTCCTGTAGGACAAGGAATAGGTCCAGATCAAATGAATTCCCCAATAAATTCCCCTAACCCCCAATCTACTCCTTCTACTGCACCATCTGGTAGCAGACAAAGCCAACCAAATACTCGTCCGTCCAGTTCGGTTTCAAACAATGCCCCTGCAAGCCTTAGTATGTCAGAGAGCCAACTGTCGACGCTTATAAGTAGTTTAAATGCTCGTCAAGAGATTAGAACAAGCTTTAGCTCATGCAGCTCACGCTTTAATGGAGGTAAAAACACCGCCAAAGTTGAAGATTTCATTGCAACAATTTTGATTTTTAAAGAAGCAGAAAATATTTCCGATGAAAGAGCCCTTCGTAGCCTGCCACTGCTTTTTGAAGGATATGCATCCTCTTGGTGGCAAGGTGTTCAACATGAGGCCAATACATTCGAAGAAGCTATTGAACTGCTTAAAAATGCATTTTCACCACCAAAACCTGATTGGAGGATATACTCCGAAATCTTTCAAGATAAGCAAAGACCATATGAGTCAACTGATGCATTTGTGTGCCGAAAAAGGAGTCTTTTCGCACAATTAAAAGAAAGACTTCCAGAAAGCACCATCATAAATATGATTTTTTCCCAAATTTCTATCCCAATTCGTGAAAAAATTCAAAGAGAAAGTGTAAAAACTTTCCAAGAGTTGCTTTATAAAGCAAGGGACATTGAAATGTCGATAAACGAAAATAAAATGGCGACATCTTCAAATAAAATTGAGTCTCAGACAAAACCCCAAATGCGTTGTTCGTATTGCAGGAAGAAAAACCATACAGCGGACGCTTGCTACAAGCGCATTGAAATGGAGAAGCGGGGTAAACCCGAAGAAAATAACCTAAGCTGTTATGGATGTGGTGCTGTGGGATACTATAGATCAAATTGTCCCACTTGCAATAACAATAACGTTATGGAAAGCCCAAAACTTTTGGACTTCAATAGTATCCAAACTACCATAATAGGTCATAATGTTCCTACAGTGGACATAAACGTAAACGGCCTAAATGGAGAAGCGTATTTAGATACTGCCGCTAGGACTAGTGTTGCAGGCTACCACCTTTTCCGAAAATTGGTCGAAATGAAGGAAGAATTTCAAAAAGTACATGCTGAGGTAACATTGGCTGATGGAGTAGTAAGAAAAGATGTTGTTTGTTCTACGGTGGTCAAAATATTGATTGGAAAGAGATTGAAGAGGATTCGTTTTATATGCTTTCCAAATGCCAAAAATAATAGAACGCTATTAGGTATCGATTTCC
This sequence comes from Musca vetustissima, assembly GCF_032173495.1. NCBI lineage: Eukaryota > Metazoa > Arthropoda > Insecta > Diptera > Muscidae > Musca > Musca vetustissima. The sequence continues at coordinate 22,089 of NW_026882277.1, forward strand.
TTGAACAATCCGGAATTGTGATGGATTTGGCTCAGAGAACCTGGCATTTTAAAGATGCTCCAAAGGAGATATTTTCGTTCAAATTAAAGCCATCCAAAGTTGATGACATTAAAGTGAACCAGGCAATTATTAAAAACGAAGCACCAAGAGCATCATCCAATATAAATGATTTCACGTCCTGGTTTGAATCCAACTATTCGGAAGAACCTCCTACTTTAGGAGAAATATATGCCAAAGAAGACTATTCACCTGGTGGATTATTGAGGATGTTTTCAGACTCATTACCCAATGATTTCCAGATGCCGAACCAGCCAGATATTTTCCCTCCACTAAAAAGATCTCGTAAAGAATCCACTCCACCACCAATTGGTTTTGAATTAAATTCCATTGATTTCAACATTTGCCGAGATGAAACTTCAATTTTAAAATCAGATGAAACTAAAATTTTACAAAATTTTTTGAACTCCAATCAAGAAATATTTGAGAATATCAGTACTCCTATTAAGGGAATAGTACATAAAATTGATACTGGATCACACCTACCTATTTCCAATACCCCATATAGAATTTCACCAGCAATGAAGGAGAAGTTGAAAGTTGAACTCCAAAATATGTTGGAAAAAGGCATAATAGAAGAAGTAGAATCTCCCTGGGCTTTTCCAGTCGTACTTATACCTAAAAAGGATAATACAATTCGCTTCTGTGTGGACTACAGAAAACTTAATGCAATAACCACTACAGACACATATCCACTCCCACGCATGGAAGATTTATTACACGCTGCAAAAACAACACCTTTTATGTCGACTTTGGATCTAAAGTCAGGTTATTGGCAAATAAAGATGTCAGAGGAAGACAAATTAAAGACAGCATTCACAACTCCATTCGGGATTTATGCTTTTAACAGGATGCCATTCGGTCTAAAAAATGCTCCTGCAACATTTCAAAGAGTTATCGATAAATTTCGTTCCAGTCTACCAAACATCGTTATTCTGGCATATCTGGACGATATAATTATTTGTTCAGAAAACTTTGAATCACACATAAAAGATTTGGATACAGTTTTTGAAAAACTAAAGAATATTGGCTTCCACTTAAATAGTCAAAAGTGTTTCTTCTGCAAATCGGAAGTGAAATATTTAGGCCATATTCTCACAAGAGAAGGAATAAAAATCGATTCCGAAAAATCTTCAGCAATCTTAAAGCGTCCTATTCCTAAAAATGTTAAGCAGCTTATGTCTTTCTTGCAAACATGTTCATGGTTTCGCAGATTTATTCCAAATTTTGCAAATATTTCGAAACCACTATCCAATTTGACGAAGAAGAATGCTGTTTGGAAATGGACAGAGGAACAAAACAATTCTTTTGAGCAATTGAAGAAAATGTTAACATCCCCACCAATTCTTCAACAGGTAAAGGAGAATCAGCCATTTTTTCTCAGAACTGACGCCAGTAATTACGCGATCGGGGCTGTATTACTCCAGGGGGAGAAGGAAAACGAGCATCCAATAGAATATGCAAGCCGTCTCCTATTGCCTGCAGAAAGAAATTACTCTACGACAGAACGTGAAGCACTAGCCGTTGTGTGGGCAGTTCAAAAATTTAGAGGATATATTGAGGGATCGGAAATTACGGTTCTTACGGATCACCAACCGCTAAAGTGGCTTTTTTCTTTAAAATCACCTACAGGTAGATTAGCTAGGTGGTCATTATTATTACAAAGTTACAATTTAACTTTCATATATACACCCGGAAAACAAAATGTCATAGCAGATACTTTATCAAGACCACCATGTGAAAATGATCATTGTATTGAAACATGTGCATGCTATGCTATAGACATAGATTTTCCGAGAGAAGGATTGGAAGATTTTCGTAAAGCTCAGTTGGATGACGACAAGCTGAAAGAAATAATAACGTCCTTCGAAAACGACGATGAAAATGTAATACGTCATACTAATCGCGGTTATATAATGATAGATGGTGTTCTATATAGATATTGTTCGGAGCAAGACTCGGAAAATGGACAACTGGTATTACCGAAATCACTCCATAATCAAATTTTAGAAAAATATCACAAGGATCCACTATCAGGACATTATGGTATTGACAAAACTACAAACAGAATAACTCCAATATTTTACTGGTCTGGAATGCGTTCGGATATAGCAGGTTACGTGAAAGCTTGCGAAGAATGTAAACGCTACAAACCAACGAATCTGAAACCATGCGGATTACTACAAACGATAAGCAGCAACAAACGATTCGAAATTTTGGCAGTAGATCTTTTTGGACCTTTACCAAAAACTGTAAAAGGACACCAATGGATATTAATCGTAGAAGATATTTGTAGTAGATGGGTGGAATTATTCGCACTAAAAGAAGGTTCTGCAGAAAATTGTGCATTGACATTGTTAAATGAAGTAATTCTGAGGTACGGAGTTCCCCGCAGGATTCACACAGACAATGGGACACAATTCATTTCGGCCTTAATGCAAAAATTAACATACTGTCTGGGAATAAAACAGACTTTTACTCCTATTTACCACCCACAATCAAATCCAGTTGAAAGAAGAAACCGTGATCTAAAAACCCAATTAAGTATTTACGTGGAAAAAGATCACAGGAATTGGAATACATTTTTACCAACAGTGCGATTTGCAATGAATACGGCAAAATGTGATAGTACTGGGCAAACTCCAGCTTACCTCACATTTGGTAGAGAGCTTAGAACACCTACCGAAGCACACTATGATTTTAAAGCTATAGTTTTGGCAGAAAACTTTGTTCCACAAATTACGCCTCATCTCATAAAATTGGCGAATACATTAGAAATTGCAAATGAGACTCAAATTAAGATGCAGGATAAAAATAAAAATTATGTTGACAAGAAGCGAAGATTGCAGCCTGATTTCCAAAATGGCGATAAAGTTTTGATCGATACACATATGCTAAGTAAAGCCAAGGATGGAATAACATCAAAATTCGCGCCTCGTAGAGATGGTCCATATATTATAAAGGAAAAGAAAGGGTCGAATTGCTATGCAATTGCTACAGTAAATGATCCTGATGTCCCAATAGCTACGTTACATTCATCAGCACTAACCCAATATGAAGGCGAAAAGGAATTACCTCTTTATCCTAAACGTAGGAGAGGACGTCCATCGAACAGCAATGCTAATAATCAACTACAAAATCATCAACAACGTCAACAACAACAAAGCCAACAACAAAAAGGTCAACGTCAACAACGACAAAGCCAACAACAAATTGATCAACAACAACAAAGCCAAAGCCGCATTCCACACCAACAAAATCTACAACGAGACGGACAACAAAGTCATCAGCAACAAGACGGAATACGTCAGCAACAAGATGGACAACGTTATCAACAACAACAAAGCCAAAACCGCGCTCCACAACAACAAAGTTATCAGCAACAAGGGGGACAACGTTATCATCAACAAAGCCGTCAACGCCAAAATTCCAGAAATCCAAAGCAAGGTGGACAACGCCAAATACTACAAGGAGAGGTACAAATCCATTCACAGCAAAATTGGCAACAACAAACCAACCCACATTCACAACCACCAGCCTTGAGGAGATCTTTGCGTATGATGAATCGGAAGTGATAGATTCCTGTTCGCATCATCGGGACGATTAATGAAACAGAGGGGGAGGTTGTAGCAGTCCATTTCATCAACAACTCTTATTTTATTTACATTACATTATTACACTAATATTGTAATCGATATTTATGCTAAATACATTATTATGTTAACTAGACTGTTAGGTTACATCCTGTACAGAAAGCTATGTTAGCCAGTAAACAACACTAACACTAGTATAACAGTTTATAATGCTTTCACTCAAAGGAGCAACTAACATATATTCTCTTTCTCTCACGATAGTTATGCTTCTTCTATCGCTTAACGAAGAAGGGCAACTTGTTGTTGTTGTAATTGCTCTCATTTATTAATATTTGTAACGAAAATCAATATTTCTTTTCAATTGATCTCAATATTTAATTTTACGCTCACCCACATATACTTAAATGACTCTCATGTTTTTTTATGCAAATTATACTCTCGTGTAATGATTATGCTACAATTTTAAGTTAAGTTCTAGACGATGTAATTGATTTGACTAATGGTTAGCTGGTCACAGAAATGATGTTGCATCGTTCTATTGCGATCGAGCTGCGAATAATAAAGGTTTGGATTGAAAACCAAGTGTTTTATTTTGAAAAAACCCAAATAAAATAAAATAAAATATATGCTAGACTTTGGAAGCCTTAAGGCTACAACAGCAAGCATCCTGTAGACGAATACTGTCAGAGTTTGACTTATTCCGTCTCAGTATAAATAATATAATTAATAAAAATATAATAAAGGGTGATTTTTCCAAATCTGGAGATTTCTCCCCTTACAATTTAAAAAATCCACGCCTTGTATAGGCCCCGAAAAAAATTATTTAAAAAATCCACGCCTTGTATAGGCCCCGAAAAAAATTATTTAAAAAATCCACGCCTTGTATAGGCCCCGAAAAAAATTATTTAAAAAATCCACGCCTTGTATAGGCCCCGAAAAAAATTATTTAAAAAATCCACGCCTTGTATAGGCCCCGAAAAAAATTATTTAAAAAATCCACGCCTTGTATAGGCCCCGAAAAAAATTATTTAAAAAATCCACGCCTTGTATAGGCCCCGAAAAAAATTATTTAAAAAATCCACGCCTTGTATAGGCCCCGAAAAAAATTATTTAAAAAATCCACGCCTTGTATAGGCCCCGAAAAAAATTATTTAAAAAATCCACGCCTTGTATAGGCCCCGAAAAAAATTATTTAAAAAATCCACGCCTTGTATAGGCCCCGAAAAAAATTATTTAAAAAATCCACGCCTTGTATAGGCCCCGAAAAAAATTATTTAAAAAATCCACGCCTTGTATAGGCCCCGAAAAAAATTATTTAAAAAATCCACGCCTCTTATAGTCCTGGAAAAAAATTATTTTAAAAATCCACGCCTCTTATAGTCCTGGAAAAAAATTATTTTAAAAATCCACGCCTCTTATAGTCCTGGAAAAAAATTATTTTAAAAACCCACGCCTCTTATAGTCCTGGAAAAAAATTATTTTAAAAATCCACGCCTCTTATAGTCCTGGAAAAAAATATTTTAAAAATCCAGGCCTCTTATAGTCCTGGAAAAAAATATTTTAAAAATCCACGCCTCTTAAAGTCCTGGAAAAAAAATATTTTTAAAATCCATGCCTCTTATAGTCCTGGAAAAAAATGATTTTAAAAATCCACGCCTCTTATAGTCCTGGAAAAAAATTATTTTAAAAATCCACGCCTCTTATAGTCCTGGAAAAAAATTATTTTAAAAATCCACGCCTCTTATAGTCCTGGAAAAAAATTATTTTAAAAATCCACGCCTTGTATAGGCCCCGAAAAAATTATTTTAAAAATCCTCGCCTTGTATAGGCCCCGAAAAAAATTATTTAAAAAATCCACGCCTTGTATAGGCCCCGAAAAAAATTATTTAAAAAATCTACGCCTTGTATAGGCCCCGAAAAAAAAATATTTGAAAATTAAATAAAATATTTGTCCCATATTTTTTTCTATCACACTGCTAGGCATGTCTATGTATGCTCTTGTGTGTGTGATTTCAATATTTTTAATTAAAAATCTATTTCTACATAAAAGGATGTTGCTGCTTCTTCTTCATTATATATATATATATATACTAATTTATATGCAAATAAATACGAATGAGTTTCAATAGAATTTCAAAGCACTCTCTTTCTCTCGCTCTAACAAACATTCACACATACATGCTTCAATAGGAATATATGTTATTGCTAATGAATATTTTTCCAAAGCAGGATGTGAGTGGATTTCTAAGTTCTTTCCTTCTGACCGTATCGTCAGCTCAGCACATATACCCATCTGATGTCTGTTCGCATTTTTATCAACATTGAAACAAATTAATTTCGAAAAAAATCAACGTGAATATATTTAGAAATAAAATGAAAAAAAAAAACAAAAAGAACAACTACAACGACAGTAAAATTGAGAAAAATGTGTCAATAGCACTTGGGAAATGGAATTGAAATGTATCGGATTTTTTTTCAGACACACAAACATACATGTGTGTCCTATATAAAAAAAATATTTTTTTCAGGGACTTATTAAATAATTTTTTTCAAAGACTTAATAGGATTGGATTTTTAAATAATTTTTCTTCGGCTACTATAATAGGCGTAGACTTTTTAAATACTTTTTTTCGTGGACTATAATAGGCGCGGAAAGCACCCCTTGTCCCGGTAATAATATAGAAGCACAATGGCAAAGAATTGCCCACTCCCTACAAACTGCAGCAAAAGCAACACTTGGGTACCAAAGACCACCATCAAGAAATCCGTGGTACGATCAGGAGTGTCGTAATGCTACTGACATGAAAAACGCGGCGTATAGAGCAACCCTGCGGACAGTAGCGACATGTAATGCAATGTAGAACTATCGGGAGAAAAGGACAGAGGAGAAACGTATTTTCAGAAAAAAGAGCAAGAAAAACGTGAGCGTAAGCAAATCGAGATGTACAGGAGTCAGAATGAAGTCCGAAAATTCTACCAACGGGTAAAACACCAAACCGGGTACCAAAGACCACCATCAGAAATCCATGGTACGATCAGGAGTGTCCTAATGCTACTGATATGAAAAGCGCAGCGTTTAGCGCAACCCTGCGAACAGTAGCAACTCATAATGCGATGGAGAACTATCCTGAGAAAAGGAGAGAGGAGAAACGTATTTTCAGAAAAAAGAAGACAGAACAAGAAAATCGTGAGCGTGAGCGAACAGAGATGTACAGGAGTCAGAATGAAGTCCGAAAATTCTACCAACGGGTAAAACACCAAACCGAAGGCTTTGTAAAGATAAAGAAGGAAATCTGGTGACAGATACGTGCTGAGGATCTGAAAGGAGCATTTTGAAAAACTTCTGGTATCGAATAGTAGAGGTAAAGAGAATACCCCAAAACCATGACGGTATAGAGTGTATACCACCTAGCCGAGATAAAGTCAGAATATCAATCAATCGCCTGAAGAATATTAAAGCAGCAGGTACCGATGGGTTACAAGCCGAACTATTCAAGACTGGTGGTTAGATGCTGGTAAGTAGCAGGCACCAGCTGATTAGTACAATTTGGCTAGAAGAATGCATGCCCAATGATTGGAACCTCAGCATCCTGTGTACCGGGCAGAAAAAAGGAGACAAGACGATGTGTGCCAACTATAGAGGCATAAGTCTCCTTCTCACCGCATATAAAGTGCTATCCAGCGTACTGGGTCAACGAGAAGCTAATGGTCAATGACATTATTGGACCATATCAATGCGGCTTCAGACCTGGCAAATCCACCATTAACCAGATTTTCACTCTGCGCCAAATCCTGAAAAAAAAACCACGAAAAACACATCGACACATTTCACCTATTTGTCGACAGTAAAGCCGCATTCGACAGCCCTATCCGGTCAGAGGTGTTTAAAGCCATGTATACGTTCGGCATTCCTGCTAAATTAATTCGGCTATGCAGGATAACTTTAACAGGCACAAGATTCGCAGTTAAAGTCGGAAAGGACCTCTCGGAGCACTTTAATACCGAATGAGGATTCAGACAGGGTGATAGTTTGTCGTGTGGCCTTTTTAACATTCTGCTGGAAAAGGTCATACGGGAGGCAAAAGTGAACTGAGATGGCACTCTATACACCAAACAACACATGTTACTCGATGACATCGACATATTGGGTCGATGGCGATGACATCGACATAATAGTTCGAACATTGAGAGCGGTAACAGCCACCTATGAACAAATTGAGAAGGAGTCTGCCAAAGTGGGTCTGGCAGTAAACGGCGAGAAGACCAAGCTGATGGTATCAACGCGCAAGACGTCCAGTAGACTCGGAACTACAGCTTCGATGTAGTCAAAGATTTTATAAACCTTGGTACCGCCATAAATAAAACGAATGACAACAGTTTTGAAATTCGGAGAAGGATTGTGATGGCCAACCGATGCTACCATGGTCTGAGCAAGCAACTCAAAAGCAAGGCCACCTCCCGCCAGACCAAACTCGCACTCTACAAGACGCTAATACTACACGTGCTGTTATATGGATCAGAAGCATGGGTACTTACGCAAGCAGATGAGGCAGCTCTTGGAGTGTTTGAGAGAAAAATTGTCCGAAAGATTTATGGGCCGCTCTGCGTTGACGGTGAATATCGCCGTCGAATGAACCATGAGTTGTACCAGCAATTCTTGGACATCGACGTATTGTTAGACGTATTGAGCTGTAGCGACTATGTTGGCTAGGTCATGTTGTGAGGCTGGATGAAGATGCCCAAGCCCAGAAGGCATATAAAAGAGAACCAGCTGATGGTTCACCAAGAAAGGGGAAGGTCACGAATAAGGTGGAAAGATCAAGTGGAAGGCAACATTGCCGAATATGGTGTGGAAATATTTTCTAAGCTCGGCTTATTGAACGTAAGTTCTGTCACAAGCCAGCTAAGTAAGTAAGTAACAGGCGTGGATTTTTTAAATAATTTCTTGAGGAGTACATAACAGGCGTTGATTTTTTTAATAATTTCTTGAGGAGTACATAACAGGCGTGGATTTTTTAAATAATTTCTTGAGGGGTCCATAACAGGCGTGGATTTTTTAAATAATTTCTTGAGGGGTCCATAACAGGCGTGGATTTTTTAAATAATTTCTTGAGGGGTCCATAACAGGCGTGGATTTTTTAAATAATTTCTTGAGGGGTCCATAACAGGCGTGGATTTTTTAAATAATTTATTGAGGGGTCCATAACAGGCGTGGATTTTTTAAATAATTTCTTGAGGGGTCCATAACAGGCGTGGATTTTTTAAATAATTTCTTGAGGGGTCCATAACAGGCGTGGATTTTTTAAATAATTTCTTGAGGGGTCCATAACAGGCGTGGATTTTTTAAATAATTTCTTGAGACCATAACAGGCGTGGATTTTTTAAAGAATATTTTTCAGACCATAACAGGCGTGGATTTTTTAAAGAATATTTTTTCAGACCATAACAGGCGTGGATTTTTTAAAGATTATTTTCTGACACCCATAACAGGCGTGGATTTTTTAAAGATTATTTTCTGACACCCATAACAGGCGTGGATTTTTTAAATAATTTCTTGATTTTTTCAGGGACCATAACAGGCGTGGATTTTTTAAATAATTTCTTGACCATAACAGGCGTGGATTTCTTAAAGAATATTTTTTCAGGGGACCATAACAGGCGTGGATTTTTTAAATAATTTCTTGAGGGGTCCATAACAGGCGTGGATTTTTTAAATAATTTCTTGAGGGGTCCATAACAGGCGTGGATTTTTTAAATAATTTCTTGAGGGGTCCATAACAGGCGTGGATTTTTTAAATAATTTCTTGAGGGGTCCATAACAGGCGTGGATTTTTTAAATAATTTCTTGAGGGGTCCATAACAGGCGTGGATTTTTTAAATAATTTCTTGAGGGGTCCATAACAGGCGTGGATTTTTTAAATAATTTCTTGAGGGGTCCATAACAGGCGTGGATTTTTTAAATAATTTCTTGAGGGGTCCATAACAGGCGTGGATTTTTTAAATAATTTCTTGAGGGGTCCATAACAGGCGTGGATTTTTTAAATAATTTATTTTTTTCAGGGTCCAGTTTTTTTTCATGTCACAATCACCCATATTATTTTATTATCCTTTAAAATATTTAATGGCAAAATTCCTAAATGCCAATTTAATATGGCAATACATTTCAATGATTATTACTTTTCAAAAGTCTGTTGGCTGCCAGATAAGTTTCCGTAACAAGGTAATGCGAATTTATTTTACAAATATTGGTTTCAGTTTCATTACAAAATTTTTGTTGCCTAAATGTTGTAGTTATGTCATTGAAATATGCTCACAGCATATTATCAAAATTGAATCCTTACCAAAAGAAGCAGAGAGAGAGGCATTGATATCCTTGAAGCCAGGTGTAATAAACAAAAGTTTTAACAAAATCCCTAACAGCAAAAAAAAATTGAGACTTTATCATTGAAATTTTCAAATCTTTTTCGGTATGTATGTCAGTGTGTTCTTTACAACATACATATGTATTTAGGTATTTATTTGCTTAAGGATGCTTTTAAGCAACCTGTTTATGGGTCTACTTTGTAAAGTTTCTCTTGGTCTATGGACAAGTTTTTGTGTGTATGGGGAGAGAGGTAAGGGAGAATCCTTACCCCCATTCCTGACCACATTTATATGTGGGTCATACGAAAATAGTAGTCATAGAAAATGCCAGCTAGGTTTCAGCAAAGTTTTAGAAACCAAAATATGTCCCCACCTCCTGCTGCTCCCTTTCAAAATCGTTCGCAAATGTTCCTTCTAACTGTCACATATTTTTATATTTTTTTGTCTGTAACCCTTGTTAGAAATATTTAAATATTTATTTTTGTTGCTTCTGTTGTTGTAGTGGGTCTTAAAATAAGAACAACAAACTAGGTTGATGGCAAATGTGATGACAAACCACAAGACATACCCAACACTCACCCCTTCTCACCAGCCATAATGACAACAGCACAAACGATAATGTAATCCCTTGGTCACATTCTCAACCATTATAGCTAACCACCAAGGAGGGGAGATTTTTATGAAGAGGGGGGTTGAATGGGAAAAAGTGGCATTCATAGAAATTTTATGTAAATTTTTGTAGGGCCCCCCCAAGTTGCTGCAGGACGTTTATTATGTGATAATCACAAATGATGACAATTTCCGTGAGTGGTATTCTCACCTGTAAATATTTATGCTTTAGATGCCTGATTCTAAAAGGGAAGAAGGAGGCTTACAAATTATTCAAAAAATCCACGCTTATTACTTACTTAGCTGGCTTGTGGCAGAACTTACGTTCCATAAGCCGAGCTTAAAAAAGATTTCCAGGTGTGTCGGTCTTTTGCGCAGTATTTTTCCAATTAGAAAGACCATATTCGGCAATGTAATCTTCCACTTGAGCTTTCCACCTTATTCCCCTTCTGCGTGAACCATCAGCTGGTTCCATTCTCACAACATGGCCTAACCAACGTAGTCGCTGCAGCTCAATACGTCTAACAATGTCGATGTCCGAGAATAGCACATGGTTCATTCGACGGCGATAATCACCGTCAAGGCAGATCGGTCCATAGATCTTTCGGAGAAATTTTCTCTCAAACACTCCAAGAGTTGTCTCATCTGTTTGCGTAAGTACCCATGCTTCAGATCCATATAACAGCACGGGTAGTATCAGCATCTTGTAGAGTGTGAGTTTGGTCTGGCGGGAGGTGGCCCTGTTTTGAGTTGTTTGCTCAGACCAAAGTAGCATCGGTTGGTCATAACTATCCTTCTCCGAATTTCGAAACTGATGTCATTCGCTTTATTTATTGCGGTACCAAGGTATATAAAATATTTAACTACCTCGAATCTGTAGTTCTCAAGTTCCACAGTTGGTCCGAGTCTACTGGACGTTTTGCGCGTTGATACCATCAGCTTGGTCTTCTCGCCGTTTACTGCTAGACCCACTCTTGCAGACTCCTTCTCAATTTGTTCAAAGGTGGCTGCTACCGCTCTCAATGTTCGACACATGTCGATGTCATCGGCGTAGGCGAGTAACTGGTGTGGTGTACAGAGTGTTATCCCAGTTCACTTTTGCCTCTCGTATAACCTTTTCCAGCAGGATGTTAAAAAGGTCACACGACAAACTGTCATCTCGGTCGGTATTAAAGGGCTCCGAGAGGTCCTTTCCGACTTTAACTGCTGATCTTGTGCCTCTAAAAGTTATCCTCCATAGTCGAATTAATTTTGCAGGAATGCCAAACGCAGACATGGCTTTATAGACCTCTGAACGGATAGGGCTGCGGCTTTATAGTCGACGAATAGATGGTATGTGTTGATGTGTTTTTCGTGGGTCTTCTCCAGGATTTGGTGCAGACTGAAAATCTGGTCAATGGTGGATTTGCCAGGTCTGAAGCCGCATTGGTATGGTCCAATAATGCCATTGACCACTGGCTTCAGTCGTCCACCCAGTACGCTGGATAGCACTTTATATGCAATGGGAATGACACTGATTCCTCTATAGTTGGCACATATTGTCTTGTCTTCTTTTTTGTGCACGAGACACAGGATGCTGAGGTTCCAATCATTGGGCATGCATTATTCTAGCCAAACTGTACTAATCAGCTGGTGCCTGCTCATTACCAGCATCTGACCACCAGTCTTGAATAGTTCGACTTGTAACCCATCGGCACCTGCTGCTTTATTATTCTTCAGCCGATTGATTGCTATTCTGACTTCATCTTGGCTCATCTTGGCTGACTTCATCTTGACTCTACACCGTCATCTATTATTGGTTCTGGGGTATCCTCTTCACCGCTACTATTTGATACCAGAAGTTTTTCAAAATGCTGCTTTTAGATCCTCAGCACGCTGTCTTAATCTCTCACCAGGTTTCCTTTTTCATCTCGACAGGAGGATGTGCCTGCACCCGTTGGTAGAATTTTCGGACTTCATTCTGACTCCTGTACATCTCGATTTGCTCCCGCTCGCGTTTTTCTTGCTCTTCCTTTTTTCTGTAAATACTTTTCTCCTCTCGCCCTTTCTCCCGATAGTTCTCCATCGCATCACGTGTTGCTACTGTGCTCAGGGTTGCCCTATACGGTGCGTTTTTCGCATTAGTAGCACTACGACACTGCTGATCGTTTCACCGATTTATGGATGGTGGTTTTTGATGTGCGTGAAGATAAAATCGATTTTAACTAGCAAAGACTCAATCCACCAAATTTAGCAAAGACACGTATAACAGATTTCAGTTCAGTATAACAGATGTTAAAATCGTTTTTATAACAATTCAATGACCAAATGAGCAATAAATATAAATAAAACAGGCAAAATATTGGTACTCCCGGAAAGGCAATTCCAAAAGCTATTTAAAACCGCTTTAACTGAAAAAATGAATCATGGTTTTATTGAATAAAAATAGATATTACTAAAATTTGAAAAGTTATCATCGATGCCCATTGTGCGAAATCTAAAAATGTTACCGCTATATGGAACCCGGCATTGGAAAGCCCACTAGGTGTACTTTCAGAAAATGCATAATTCATAAAAATCCATTTTGGAAATTTTTTTAAATTATTTTTTTTTAAAAAATTGAATAATTTTAAGGGATCAAAATTCAATGACCCACAGTGCGAAAACTAAAAATGTTACCGCTATATGGAACCCGGCATTTGAAAGCCCACTAGGTGTACTTTCAGAAAATGCATAATTCATAAAAATCCATTTTGGAAATTTTTTTAAATTATTTTTTTTTTTTTTAAATTGAATAATTTTAAGGGATCAAAATTCAATGACCCACTGTGCGAAAACTAAAAATGTTACCGCTATATGGAACCCGGCATTGGAAAGCCCACTAGGTGTACTTTCAGAAAATGCATATTTTATAAAAATCCATTTTGGATTTTTTTAAAAAAATTCATATTAGTAAAATTTGAAAAGTTATCATCGATGCCCACTGTGCGAAATCTAAAAATGTTACCGCTATATGGAACCCGGCATTGGAAAGCCCACTAGGTGTACTATCAGAAAATGCATAATTCATAAAAATCCATTTTGGAAATTTTTTTAAATTATTTTTTTTTTTAAATTGAATAATTTTAAGGGATCAAAATTCAATGACCCACTGTGCGAAAACTAAAAATGTTACCGCTATATGGAACATATGGAAAACAGTGGTTCATTTGGTGTTTCAATTTTATATGCATTTAATAAATAATAAATAAAGTTGTGAATTTGATGAACACAAAAATCCTGCAAATCCGGATCAACTGAGCGTCTTATAGATTCAATACCTTTTGGGTGAATTAATTACCTACCTATTTCCGAAACATTATCGGTATAAATATATGTATTTTTAAAAAAAGTTACAGGTCATTTATTCAGTTCGCAATTTCAGTTGCTTTAATTTTGCTGGTAGCCAAAAATGCATGTCCATCACAAAAAAAAAAAAAAAAAAATACAGTTTAAATAAATGGCGTTAAAGTACTCGTTTAAGCCCAGTTTTATCGAATGAATTTAGTTTATGTAGATCTCTAATTTTTGTCTAAATAATGTTGAGATCTTATATTGAGGTGAAATTTCTATTTCGTTGATAATTTCTTGAAAAAAATTAAAAATTATTTTTTTTTATTTTTTTAAAAAAATCCAAAATGGATTTTTATGAATTATGCATTTTCTGAAAGTACACCTAGTGGGCTTTCCAATATAGCGGTAAAAAAAAAAAAAGTGGGTCATTGAATTTTGATAACTTAAAATTATTTACTTTTTAAAAAAAAATTATTTTAAAAAAATTTCCAAAATGGATTTTTATGAATTATGCATTTTCTGAAAGTACACCTAGTGGGCTTTCAAATGCCGGGTTCCATATAGCGGTAACATTTTTAGATTTCGCACAATGGGCATCGATGATAACTTTTCAAATTTTACTAATATGAATTTTTTTAAAAAAATCCAAAATGGATTTTTATAAAATATGCATTTTCTGAAAGTACACCTAGTGGGCTTTCCAATGCCGGGTTCCATATAGCGGTAACATTTTTAGTTTTCGCACAGTGGGTCATTGAATTTTGATCCCGTAAAATTATTCAATTTTTTAAAAAAAAATTAATTTCAAAAAATTTCCAAAATGGATTTTTATGAATTATGCATTTTCTGAAAGTACACCTAGTGGGCTTTCAAATGCCGGGTTCCATATAGCGGTAACATTTTTAGTTTTCGCACAGTGGGTCATTGAATTTTGATCCCTTAAAATTATTCAATTTTTTAAAACAAAATAATTTAAAAAAATTTCCAAAATGGATTTTTATGAATTATGCATTTTCTGAAAGTACACCTAGTGGGCTTTCAAATGCCGGGTTCCATATAGCGGTAACATTTTTAGATTTCGCACAATGGGCATCGATGATAACTTTTCAAATTTTACTAATATGAATTTTTTTAAAAAAATCCAAAATGGATTTTTATAAAATATGCATTTTCTGAAAGTACACCTAGTGGGCTTTCCAATGCCGGGTTCCATATAGCGGTAACATTTTTAGTTTTCGCACAGTGGGTCATTGAATTTTGATCCCGTAAAATTATTCAATTTTTTAAAAAAAAAATTAATTTCAAAAAATTCCAAAAATGGATTTTTATGAATTATGCATTTTCTGAAAGTACACCTAGTGGGCTTTCAAATGCCGGGTTCCATATAGCGGTAACATTTTTAGATTTCGCACAATGGGCATCGATGATAACTTTTCAAATTTTACTAATATGAATTTTTTTAAAAAAATCCAAAATGGATTTTTATAAAATATGCATTTTCTGAAAGTACACCTAGTGGGCTTTCCAATGCCGGGTTCCATATAGCGGTAACATTTTTAGTTTTCGCACAGTGGGTCATTGAATTTTGATCCCGTAAAATTATTCAATTTTTTAAAAAAAAATTAATTTCAAAAAATTTCCAAAATGGATTTTTATAAAATATGCATTTTCTGAAAGTACACCTATTGGGCTTTCCAATGCCGGGTTCCATATAGCGGTAACATTTTTAGTTTTCGCACAGTGGGTCATTGAATTTTGATCCCGTAAAATTATTCAATTTTTTAAAAAAAAAATAATTTCAAAAAATTCCAAAAATGGATTTTTATGAATTATGCATTTTCTGAAAGTACACCTAGTGGGCTTTCAAATGTCGGGTTCCATATAGCGGTAACATTTTTAGATTTCGCACAATGGGCATCGATGATAACTTTTCAAATTTTAGTAATATCTATTTTTATTCAATAAAACCATGATTCATTTTTTCAGTTAAAGCGGTTTTAAATAGCTTTTGGAATTGCCTTTCCGGGAGTACCAATATTTTGCCTGTTTTATTTATATTTATTGCTCATTTGGTCATTGAATTGTTATAAAAACGATTTTAACATCTGTTATACTGAACTGAAATCTGTTATACGTGTCTTTGCTAAATTTGGTGGATTGAGTCTTTGCTAGTTAAAATCGATTTTATCTTCACGCACATTGGTTTTTGGTACCTAAGTGTTGCTTTTGCTGCAGTTTGTAGCCATTGTGCTTCTATACTATTATCGGGACAAGTAGTGCTTTCGTTTGGCAGGTGGGTGAGTTGAGCGGAGTAGGCCTCTGCTACCTGCTGTGTTGCAGATTTTCGACGTCGATGTTTCGTGCTACATTAGATCGCACCTTTGCTGCTACTACGGGTGTGTACCTAGGCTGCCACAAGGTAATGGTCCGAATCGATATTCGCTCCCCGGATCGATCGAAAGTCTAGAACACTGGATGAATGCCTTCGTCTATCACAAAATTATCGATTTGATTTCTTGTTGTTCGATCGGGAGAAATACAATTGGCCTTGTGTATATGGAGATGCTTGAATCTGGTGCTGCTAACTACCATATTTGTTGCTGCCGCCATGTCAATCAACCCCATGCCGTTGTCGGATGTTTCTTCATGGTGGCTGAATTTTCGAACGGTGGGGTCAACAATATTTTCCCTTCCGATTTTTGCATTTAGCATAGCCAGGGCAGTGGTCATATGCTGTTTCTAGGCGCTCATAAAATATGTCTTTGGTCTGTTCATCCTTATCTTTGGTCGGAGCATGGGCGCAAATGGGACTGATGTAGAAGAACTTCGCTTTTATACGGATTATAGCAATTTGCTCATCTACTGGAGTGAATCTGGAGACGAGGTCTTTTATTCTCCTTTTAAACATAAATCCGCAGCAGCTATATTCACGTCTCGTTTCATGACATCTATAATTCAGTGCGTAATCATCTGATTTACTTACGCCAGTCCCTTTCCATCGTATTTCCTGTAAGGCAATAATATCGGCTTTGTACTTCTTGAGTACATCCGCCAAAGCGAACACTGCGCCTGTTCTGTACAAGGTGCGCACATTCCAAGTGCAGATTGGTGGTTTTTTATAATGTTTGCGGGGGTCGTCAACATTAGGGGGGTTTGGTTTTCTTTTTCTTCCCTTTTTCATAGTAGGAGGGGTTTTCCGAGTGTGGGCAACTTACCCGACGCCTCAACCCATTTTTTATAGTTTTTATCGGTGAACTCGCGGAACATATTAGCTCACTATTTCAACGGGTGATGAAAAATTGCAACCCAGGTGACACCGCGGCTAGGTCAGTGTCCACAATTGTGATCAAAGAGAGACCAAGATAAGCCTGGAATTCGCCATGTTAAAGCCCGGGGAAACCCTATTATAGTTTTTGAAAAAAAAAAATATTTAAAAAATAAGCCTATAAGTATTTAAAAAAATATTATTAAAAGGCCTAAAATGCTCAAATATCAAAATTACTTAAAAAATCCAAAAAATTATTTAAAAAATCCAATTTAATAATTTCTTTCAGGGTTCATAACAGCCTGAAAGAAATTATTAAAAATCCACGCACTTGAATAGAGGGCGTATAAGTAACGACAACACGTATACATCTCGTGGTACTTTGACTTTTCCCCAAATTGAAATTTATCGCTATTCTGCATATTAAAATAACATTTTTATGATTCAAATTCCTTCTTAATTTTCTCAACTTCTTAGTTGGGTGTACATATGAGTCTATGATTGCATATGTATGTCTGTCATGCCTTTCAGATTTTTAATGGATTATTTGAATATATTTTAATGAAATTTTTCTTATATAAACATCAACATGAATTATACATTATAAATATGCAAATGTTCACTCACTCACTCGCACACACATACATACACATAACCTATACCAACATTTGATTGCATATATGTATATATGTGTGTATGGTATATAATTGCATTTCTACCTAACTCGTTTTTAGCATATAGAACTTAATATGCCATTGAGTGTGTGAGTGCGACTGAATGATCTCTCAAATCACATAAAAATGAGGTTATATCAATAGTTTTGATTTTCAAATAGTAGTTACACTTCATATATATCATACTCGATGAACATCATCATCATCCGCCTCTTCATTGTCGACAATATCCACTTCATCAATATATGTCATATGTATTGATTGATTAACATTTGTCAATATTGTGAAAAGTTATATTAATGTGTACTTACTCAGTTTTATTTTACAATTAATAAATAAATTATAGACACAATTTTTTCGTTCTGTTTATAAAAATATATTAATTAGGTTTGTGTACAAATGACTATTGCCATATGCGACTCATTGACTCTTTTGAAATTCTCGGTAAATATTTGAAATGCATTTTGAGACCGGTTTATTCTGTAAATAAATTAAAAAGAAATTACGACTCGTGGGCGTATGACTGCTGTCGTCACTCATACGCACCACCAACCA